>NW_022103958.1:28355751-28376371 GCF_000313985.2 Echinops telfairi
TATATATATTTTATAAGTCTTGGTAGAAAACACCATCTTATGTGATCCAAAGATTGTAAAAGTAAAATCCAAAGGACAAAATGTTATCAGAGCTTAAATTGAGAACAACAGGTTTGCAGCAGGCTATGGATGACACTGGAAGGCGAAGTGTGCCAGGTCCATCCACATGTGGATTAAGCCTCAACGTGGGTTGAATCTCTTCTGACAATAGTCAAGGAATGTTAATGGCATTGTTATCAGACAGAGAGCATTGTAAAGTTGATATGGCAGATGTTGATAGGTTAAAACATAATCTTTTATCAATTGATTTCCCTTTAATTACACTTTAAGGTTGTTTCAGTATTTAAAGAAAAAAGCAAAAATGAAATGCATTTGGATTAAGCTTTCAACAAATCCCTCTGACCATAGACCAGCAATGTGACTCGTCCCACTATCACACAAAGTGCATTAGAAAGTGGACAATGCATATGCAGTTAGGTTAAAATTTTACCCCTAATAATTTGGTATTCTATTTGACCCTTCTTAAGTTTGTTCTAGCTTTTAATGTTTTCTGATTTCTTTTTGATTGATGCTTTACTCTGTTTCATTATGTGATTGTTGTTGGTTTGTATGTTTTTCTGTATATGAAATCCAGGATACATCATACTATAAAGACAGTATTTGAATTAATGATCTATTATAGATATATCAGGAGAGGTTGGAGGTAATAAGAAGCTTTTAAGAATGAGTAAAAAGAAGAACAAAATGTTCTAAAACTGTGGAGATGATTGTACAACTCTTCTTAATATGATTGAACTATTGAATTGTATGATACGTGAATTACATTCTAATGACACTATTAACAATTTAATACAATTTAAAATTTTGGTTTGTTTTACTTTCGTCAAGTCAGAGCTCTACCACAATGTTAGGGCTGCTGACTATTTGTCCACCTTTCCCACAGGGGAACAATCCACACAGCCAGGTATTTAAAAAGGGGCACAGACAACCCTGCATTTCCATTTGTCTTTTAATCATGGTTCTACCCCATACTTAATAAATGACTTTCAAAAATGTTATTCATATATTTCTATTGCATGTTACGTTACATAAAACTGAAGTTCTGAGATACAATAGTTACTAAATTTAGAAAATAATGATGAGTATAAAAAAGGATCACTGTAGGTTATAAATATGATGATTTATTTATTTTTCCAAGCAAGACGTTGGAATAATACTTGCTAAATTGCAACAACTGCTAGATAATTGCTTGGGGTGCTTTTTCACATGTAGACAGAGATTTATAGTATTGAACTAGGTCTACATTTTGGTTAGAAAAATGGAACTAATTTGATACACTTGTATTCAATTTCTGTTTTATTTTCAATTTCATGTTTGTAAACAGTAGTAAATGCCTGTAAAATAAAATAACCAACCAAACAAAAAACAGTGTCATAGAGTAGTTCCCTAATCTTAGTAACTCTGCAGAAAAGAATAGAACTGTGTCTTAAGGTTTCTGAGACTGTAAACCTTTGTGGAAGAAAGCAGCCTCACCTTTCCTCCCTCAGAGTAGCTGGTATGTTGGTACCTTGGACCTTATAGTTCGCAGCATAATAACGCCGAGAGCGACGTTTTCGTGACATTTAACTAAAACGTATCTGGAACTAAATTATGAAGCTTTTGGAGCCGACCACGATGTCGATGAAATCGTCACACCTTACTAGCACAAATGCATACCGCTCGTCACGCGTTTTAGCGGCAAAATGCTTGAATCGTGGCGCATGTTTTGACCGATTGTGCATTTGAGGTTAAGTGGTCGTTGACGTTCAGTGCATTTTACGATAATTTTCAATCTAGTGAAGTTTTAGTGTTGATATTTTTAGTATATGGTCATAAAACAGTAGTTTTAATGTCAAAGGTGTAATACTCATAAAAACATTATATTTATTATATATTTCCGCTTTTTCAAAACGTAACAAATTCGTTACGTTCGTCTTTTGAATCGATGGTGACAAAAATTACCACAGCATGGATTGTGATTTGTTTTATGGAAAACGGCAAATTAATGACCTAGATGGAAGCGGTACAGACTCAGACAAGGAACCAGATGCTAATATGGATGAAATTGGTAAATAAAATGTGTATTACATTTAAAATTTTTGATTTTACAATATAAAAATTTAATTATATTGCTATTCAAACTATTTTGATAGCAATATTTATTTTTCCCATGATAGGAAGTAAATATACTTCCAATTTTTCTGATTTGGATGAATTAGAAGACCTCGCAGTTAACAATGATAATACTAGTGAAGATGAGTGAGTTAGTTAATTGTACCAGCCTGGCCAATAATCACATGTGGGGCTAATTGAAAGGTGGAAGGATAAATGGGTGGTGCGCCTTGCCTTTCTAGTTCTTTGGTCTCTTGCTTTGTGACGGGCACACCAGGGTGCAGCTGCCTTAGCAGTTCCCTGCTTCAGCTTTCAAGATTGACTTCCTACAAGACATCCCCAAGGAGAAGCCGCATGGATCTATCCCGATGCAGCCCTGGGTGCTGGAGCAGCCGTGTGGAGACCCCTGCTAGTGCTGAGATGTTTGTTCGTTTGCTGACTCAGCTTTCCTCCTGCAGTCGGCATCATTGCCTCTGTTTTGTGAGGTGGAGGACTTTGTGGACTGGTGTTGGGTTAATGGGTTAATGTTGGACTTTTGGGCTTGGGCAGCATTGGGTTGGGATGTTTTCGTGATGCACCTTTTCTTTACATAAAACTCTCTCTTATACATGAGTTGCTGTGGATTTGTTTCTCCAAAGTACCTAGACTAATACAATGAGTTAGAAACTTCAGTTGTTGAAGTTGAAGAATCACTTCCAATAACTACAGGGTCAAAGCCATCTACATCAAGAAATTGAAGAATTCCTCTTTGGCGGCACATTTCTGGAGACAGTTCAACTAGACCTATGACTGAATGGTTAGGACAAATAGATTCTTCTGGGGTAGTAAAACGTCCTGTTGAATATTTTAGACATTTTTCCCCCGAAGGATATCATTACCCATATTGTTGACCAATCAAATCTTTATGCAATCCAGCAAAGTCCCAATAAACCTCTTGCATTGAGTAGCAGTTTTTGAGTACACTTGAACAATTTTTGGGTCCACTGTTTGATTTGATAGACTCGCTAATTGCACTTTACAGAATTCACACCACATCGAAAAAATATTATGACAAATTATTTTTTCATTCTGTAGATGTGACTATTGTGAACTCTTGGCTACTTTATCGTAGAGACTATGAGAGCCTTCAGTTACAAAAAAAAATTCCAAAGTCTGCAAGAGTACAAAATGAGCATCGCCGAAGCTCCTCTTCTTGAAGGAAAAAGTAATAGACCAACAAAAAGAGGTAGACCCTTCTACTAGCTTTACTGATGCTGAGTTTGCTACAAAATGAGAAGTTTGCTAACCAAAAGTATCCGGGGAGAGATACCCGTTTGGATGGTCTTCACCATTACCCTGACGTCACAAACAGAGGAAGACGCAAAATTGTAAATTGCAAGAGTGCACCAGTATTTTTCTGCAGCAAATGCAAAGTTCATCTTTGTATCCCAAAAGGAAAAAATTGTTTTGTTCAATTTCACACTAACTAAAATTATAAGTGAATAAAGTTTGCATTATATTTTATAAGTAAGTTTTCAGTTTGTTTTTTATTTAATAATAAAATAAGATGAAAAATAATATAGAAATGAAGGCGTATTTTTTATTCTTGTATTATAAATCCATGGAAAAATGTGACAATTTGGTTACATTTAAAAAAACATTTCAAATTTTAAATTTTTACATATATTTTGGTTATTATATATATTGATAAGTATGAAAGTAAAGAATAAAAACAAAAAACAAAATTTTTTTTCCTGAAATTAAAAATACAGGGTTATAGGGTTAACTCATTATGCCAATTCATGCTAGTATCGTGTACCTTATCAACTTTGAATAATGATAATCAGAGGCTTATATACAATTTTCATAAATGTGCAAAGGTATTTTGAAGAAGATAGATTCTCCAAGGTCACAATCCAAGCTCCTGGGAAGAATTGGAGGAAAATGTAGAACGAAATTCAAACCATACCCCCTAAAAGAGGCAGGACTTCCTGGTCTGGTCTTATCGATACCAGTGTTGAAAAGTGGATTGCTACGACTTCATTAGCCAACCCACACAGGGCAGTTTTGCCCTCGGAGACTTGCTTGGGCATGCCCTTGATGGCACTTGGAGGCCTTAGCAGCCATGAGCCACCCGCTGGTTGGAGTGACCAGGACTCATCCAGTCAGCCTTTACAGTATCCTGACCATGGTCCCGTTTCCACATAGTCCTGCCTCTGACCGTGATTAATTGGCTTATCGTTAATCATGATTTTGATGCATGTATTTTGTTTTAGATCCCCTATACATAGCGGTGTGGAGTCTCAATGGTACTGTTGAGCAAACACTAGGGTGTACGTTTGGCGGTTCAAACCCACCAGCCACTGTGCAGGAGAGAAAGAAAAGGCCGCCTGCGCCCGTGAAGGTTCACAGGCGCAGGAACTACTGAGGGCGGCGGTGAGTTAGACTCACTGTCTGTCTCCAGTGGGCGAGAGTCAGCAACGCGGCCATGGATCCTTTCAGCACTATGTAACCGCATGCTGACCGCTTCCCTCACCCAGGTCGTTTGTCTTTGTCTGGTTTAAAATTTAACAAAGGGATCTCTATAACTATATTTAATGTTGAGTTCTTTTATTTCCCGTGAGACAAGACGCAAAGGGCAGGATTTGCCCAAAACAACATTCAGAAGGCCAGAAGGGGCAGACGGGATGACTGACAGAGCGGGACCCAGGGACTAGGTTTGAAGATTGCTGTTCCATTGACAGGACGGCAACAAACGGCATGGGACGAAACGTGTAATAAAGTGTTGAATGGGAAACTAATTTTCCCTGTGAACCTTTACTCAAACCACAATACTTTTTTTTTAAGAAAAGGAAAGTAGGTGTCCCCATTTTAACCTTTTGTTAAGATTTAAAAGTTATCATTTTATAATACATAATCATACATCATACAAAAGCATGAGTTCGTCTCATATAAAAGTATGAGTTTGTCTCTAAGGTATTTATCACATTTGTATTGATTTAAATCTGAGGCAAGTACATTAGAACCTTTTTTTGTAGTGCTCTTTTTTTTTAATGAGCAGCCCAGCAAACAATCTGACAGTACATTTGCAGCAATTTAATTCAGATTAATGAGTGCTTCTAAGGTACTTACTTGCTTAATGTATGTCAGGCACTAATTTTGGCACTGGAAATGTTGCAATTATTAAGATATTGTTATTTATTTAAGTGAACTCATTATCTATTGTGGAATACAGAAATAATATACATTATTAAAATTATATATGGCAGTAATATAAGTATGATCACATGTCTGATAAAATCCTGAAGCAAAGTTAGCTCTCTCTAGGGCAGTAACAGAGAACTTAATCCAGGAGAAAGAATTTGAACTGGGTCATGAAGTATGTGTTTAATTTTACCAGGTTTACAGAGAGCAAAATTGCAGCTCGTTCCCAGAGCAAGTGCGAAGGAGCTTCGAGTCTGTTTAGTTCCCATCCTTCATTTTAATGAGGATGAAACTGAAGATCACAGGGGTTAAGGGACACAGCCACAATCTCATGAGGATTTTAAAATAGAATCAGAATTAAAACTTAGAAGTCATGGTGCTTTAGTCCTCTTTCTGTTATAGACTATTACACCTCTGAAGATAAAGAAAGATGCTGGTCGTTTTCTTCTTCTTTTAAAACTGTCACTAAAGTGGGTGAAGGGAGACATCGGACAGGGCAAGATATGACAAAATAACAATTTATAAACTATCAAGGGCTCATAAGGGAGGGGGAGCGGGGAGGGAGGGGAAAAATGAGGACCTAATGCCGGGGACTTAAGTGGAGAGGAAATGTTTTGAGAATGATGAGGGCAATGAACGTACAAATGTTCTTTACACAATTGATATATGTATGGATTGTGATAAGAGTTGTATGGGCCCCTAATAAAATGATTTAAAAAAGGGAAAAAAAGAAATGCAAGAACAAAAAAAAAACAAGAAAAAAAACACTGTCGCTATTCCTTTCTCCCTGATGATTACCAAGTCCTGATGGCAGAGTGAGCCACTAATCATAAGGTTAGTGGTTCAAATCCAGCAGCCATTGTTTGGGGGGAAAATCAAACCGTCAGTACAGATTTAGTCAAAAATTCTAAGGAGCATTTCCACTCAGTGCTGTATGATCAATATGAATCAGACTCTACTTGATCAACCGAAGTTGGTAATAGCAAACCATTTCTTTATTAACCGAGTCTGAGCTTGTTTTTCTTTTTCTGGACAACGAATAAAGCAGACTGGATAAAAATTGATGCACTTGAAGTAGGATGTTGGTGAATAATCTTGTAAGTACCATGGACTGCCAAAGAACAAATACATCTCTTTTGGTGGAAGTACATCTGAAGGCTCCTTAGAAGGATGCATGGCATTCATCTCCCTTTGGACATGTTATCAGGGGAAACCAGTCCCTAAAAAAGGACTTCCTGCTTGTGAAAGCAGAGAGACAACCAAAGATGGGGAGACCCCTCAATGAGCCACATTGACACAGTGGAAGCAACCATGACCTCAAGCATCATCACAATTGTGAGGATGGTGCAGGACCGCACAGTAGGTGTTTTGTTGTCCACAGGGTCACTGTTAGTCCAAACCTACTCAGCAGCATTTAGGAACGATCACAAAGTCTTGTGTGACTGAGGTTAATTTCTGGTAAGTGGTGATTTCTTTGCCCTTCCTAGCAATTAGTTTTAGAAGAAATGTGATAACAATTCTGTTTGATGTAATGTGACAGGAAACCAAGTGAGAAGAGTGGTCTGTTTGTTTTTTTTGGAAAGTTTGATCCTTGATAAAGGGACCTTCCACTCGAGAAATATAGCCAGTGAGCGAGGGTAGATCTCTTGGAAGAACGTAGCTTGCACAATTCTGAGGACAAGCTAGGTAAATACAAACATTGTCGGGCAAAGTGACAGAGTTTCTGTTTAGGACAATTGGGCTAGAACCTAGTGTTGTTTATGATAAAATCATCATATACCTCATATTGGAAATAATCTCAAAAATTAATATTATAAAGGAAACATTTATACAATTATTAGGTACTTTAAGTTTTTCTCAAGAACTTCAGTCACAACTAAATCAGGAAAATGAATTTTATATTGGCCATATACATAAAATTTAAAATTTTCACCCAATAGACTCTTAATTGGTGTAGTACCAACATGTTTTGTGGCAAATTGTTTAATTAGTGAATAATGATTTGGGGCTACTCATTAAAACATTAGTCCTGTCTTTATTAGAGACGATTATAGGGGACTATCACTTGAGTTTGAGGCTGAAAAGAGGGTTAAATAGAAGTGAATGTGCTAGGAGTGGGTGCTTATCTGCTGAGAATAACTCCATAGGCTTAACTACTAGTTATGTTTTGTTTCGTTTTGTTTGCTTAAGGGATTAAAAAAAAAAAGTACTGGATATCTGAAGGCAGTGGCTACAACTACAGCCCTGATAGCAGAACATAAGATTGTTGCAAAACCAATGGTGTGATTCAATATGTGTCGGTCTATGCACGGTTTTTCAGTTTCCGCATGTGTCCTCTGGGCATGCTGCCAGAGTAGCAGTGCTATTGGAAAGGCAGATCTACAGAGTGCTAACAGAGCTGAACCTTGGGTGGGTGGAATTTAGAAGCGCTTAATTTCTTTCACTTTTCCATATTTCCTGTAACATTAATCACTATTATAATGCATAATGCTATTTAAATAAAAATTATGATGGGATATTGTATTCCGTGGATGTCAGTTTCTCAGATTTTCCAATATCAAAATTAATCCGCTTTCATTCAGTCAATTCTGACTCATAGTAGCCCTACAAGACATGGTGGAAAGATCCCTTAGGGTTTTGGAGACTGTAAATCTTCATGAAAGCATAAAGGTCATGTAAATCTTCACGAAAGCATAAAGCATTTTTTTCTTGTGTGGGAAACTCATAGGTTAGAACTGCTGATTTTGTGCTTATCAGCCTAACTCTTATATCATTATGCCACTACTGTTGCTATTGAAACTCTCACTGACCCCTAAGAGCTTCTGAGAGTATATCTATTTACAGAAGTAGAAAGCCCAGTCTTTTTCCCAAAGAGCTGGTGGTGGCTTTGAACTTCCAACCACGCACACTGAAGCCTACTATATCACTAAGTCCCCTACGATGGTTATTTGCTGCCCTCAAGTCAGTTCCAACTGATAGTAACTCTATGTTCAAGAGTAAAAGCAAACAAACAAGAAAACATTGCCTGGTCGCGCACCATTCTCACAATTGTTCTTGTTTGAGCCCGGGGGCCAGCGCTGCGTCACTCCATCTCCTAGAAGGCCATCCTCTTTGTGTCTGCCCCTCCACTCTACCAATCAGGATGTTTTCCTCAGCCCTCGTCTCTCCGGATAGCACGTCCAAAGTGTGTAAAGTGAATCTGCCATCTTCGCATGTGAAGAGCATTCTGGCTGTCCTCCTTCCAAGACAGATACATGTGCTGGAAACCCAATCGACACCGATACTAATCAAATGAAGGAAGAAACTACTAACAATACATGTGCTGGAAACCCAATCGACACCGATACTAATCAAACGAAGGCAGAAACTACTAACAGTAGTGAGGAGAAATTGAAAAATTCTATCAATGTCTGCCGTCTCAAAAACATCAAAAATGGAATCAAGATTATCAATAATTATCAGTGAACAAATGCAAAAGAGGGAAACAAAGAGGAATGAATAGCAGTTGCAAAATATGGTCCTAGTGATAGAAATGAAGCTGGAGGTCTCATGGGAGACTTTTTAAGACCAATGACTTGTCCATAGCAAATATATTTTTTCAACAACTCAAAGGCAGCTATGCATGTAGATTTCTCTAGGTGGAGTACACGGAAGTCAAATTGTGCCACTATTGCTCTTTTATTCACCAAAAGGTAAGGATGAGCAGATATATTAATAGCTCATATGCTGGAGTAAAACGTATCTAGATAGTAATCCTGGATCTCTAACCTACATGTACTTTTATGTGTCTCAGCTTTTTTAATGTATAAAATGTAGATAAGATTGACACATCTCTTTTTTAAAACATCATTTTATTGGGGGATCTTACAGCTCTTATCACAACCCATACATGCATTCATTGTGTCAAGCATCATTCACATCGATATAATTTTTTTGTTCTGTGTCTTTTATGCCTGATACCTGATCCCATTGACACCTCATGATCACACAGGCTGGTGTGCTTCTTCCATGTGGGTTTTGTTGCTTCTGAGCTAGATGGCCGCTTGTTTACCTTCAAACCTTTAAGATCCCAGATGCTATATCTGTTGATAGCCTGGTACCATCAGCTTTCTTCACCACATTTGTTTATGCACCCATTTTGTCTTCAGGAATCATGTTGGGAAGGTGAGCATCACAGAATGCTGGGTTATTAGAACAAAGTCTTCTTGCATTGAAGGATGTCTTGAGTTGAGGCCCAATGTTCATCTGCTACCTTAATACTTAACATATAATTATATGTACAAAAACTACTGAAGATAGGAACTGGAAACACAGGGAATCCAGGGTAGATGATCCCTTCAGGACCAGTGGTGAGAGTGGTGATAACAGGAGGGTGGGGTGGAAAGGGGGAGCCAATTACAAGGATCTACATATAACCTCCTCCCTGGAGGACAGACAACAGAAAAGTGAGTGAAGGCAGGTGTCGGACAATGTAAGATATGACAAAATAATAATTTATAAATTATTAAGAGTTCATGAGGGAGATGGGAGCAGTGAGGGAGGGGGGAAAAATAAGGAGCTGATGCCAGGGGCTTAAATGGGGAGCAAATATTTTTAGAATGATGAGGTCAGTGAATGTACAAATGTGCTTTACACAATTGATGAATGTATTGAATTGTGATGAGTTGTATGAGTCCCTAATAAAATTATTTAGAAAATATATATGTACATGGATCTATTTTCCAATTGTTTTATATATATATATATATATATATATATATATATGTACATCTCTGTATTTAGACCTCTATAAATGTCCTTTGCATCCTAGTTCTGTCATCTATTTCCTTTTACTTCCCTTTTGTCCCACTATCATGTTTGGCTTTCATTCAGGTTTCAGGAATTCCTCTCAGCTACATTGCCCTTGATCAATCACCACCAGGCATTCTACACCCATATTAATACATTTATTATATTACTATGGTGGGGTTAATTACATAAAGCCAATAAACATCATAGTTAGTGTTCTATAAATAATAGATGATTTATCACTACTGTTGTTGCAAAAGTAAAGAATATTAGAGGGAAATTAGCATTGTCTCTTTCATTCAGATATTCATACTTAACAGTATATTAATCAAAACACTCACATTAGCAAGATATTATTGGAGTTAAGGTGCTATCAACACCGAAGGACACTTATGACTCCTACGTCAACTCTCCATTTGATATATAATCTTAATCCATACTATAAGCATAACCAAAACTAATTGCAATAATTAAGACCTATATAGCAATGATCAATACACTCAACTGTTTGATTTCACCCAGAGTCCTAGCTAATGCCATAATAAACCACCAAGATATCAAGGGTGTATGACTTGGTAAAGCAGTGAAATTTTTGCTATTTGCAGATGACATGATTTTATATATTGAAAATCCTAAGGGATCCAAAATAGAATTGGTGGAAACAATAGAGGAGTTTAGTAGAACAGCATGATACAAAATTAAGAAGCAGAAATCAATTGGATCTATACACCTGGAATGGGAAAACGGAAAATTATGTCAAGGAATCAGTACAAAATAGTCACACAAAAGCTGACGTGCCAAGGAAAAACCTAACCCCTCTCCTCCAAAAATAAAAGACCTGCATGAAGAAAACTGTAGAACATTACTACGAGAGACAAAAAAGGATCTGCACAAATGGAAGAATATTTCGTGTTCATGAATCCAAACACTCAGTATAGTGAAATGTTTGTGTACATCAAAATACTTTATTAAAAGAGTAAAAGGAGAGCTCACAGATTGAGTAAAGATGTTTGGTAATGACGTAACAAAGGACTAGTTACTAAGATCTACAGAATTTTACAAACTTGCAACAAGAAAAAACGAACAGCCCTCTGAGGAGGTAAACAAAAGACCTGAACAGACGATCCACCAAGGATGACACTCACGTGGCTGATAAATACATGAGAAAATGCTTCAGGTCATTATCCTTCCGGAAACGCAAATCAAAGCAACAATGAGAACCCACCTAACATTCCTTACTGTAGCCCAATTTTTAAAACAAAAGCAAACTGAGAACAACAAATGTTGGAGAGGATGTTGTGGGATAGGAACTCTTATCCACTGTTGGTGGACTTGTAAATATGTACAGTAATTATGGAAAGCAATATGGCGATACATAAACCAAATGGAAATTGAACTACTATATGACCCAGCAATAGCATTACTGGGTTTATACCCAAAAGAAATAAGAAACATAACACAAACAGAGATCCCCCATGTCCATTACAGCATAGTTTACAATAGCATGAAGCTTGGGACAGTCTAAATTACCATCAATAGAAGAGAAGATAAAGAAGCACTGGTACATACACACAATGGAATACTCCATATCCCTAAGAACCAGCAATGAAACTATGAAGCACCTCAAGGCGTGGGCATCTGGAAGACATTATGCTGAGTAAAGTTAGTCAAGTAAATTAGGCCAAATACTATATGAGTCCACTGAGGTAGTGTGCTAGGCAGGTTCGCTAGGGAAACAAAACCAGGAAACATGATTATATGTATGTATGTATATACACACACACACACACACACACACACATATATATACACACACATATATGCATATATACATACATGCGTATATATGTGTGTGTATATATACATATAATCATGTTTCCTGGTTTTGTATACATATATGTATATACACACACATATATACACACATACACACACATACACACATATATACATATATAATCATGTTATATACACATATATATGTATATTACACACACATATATACACACATATATACATATATATAATCATGTTATATATATATATATATATATACATATATATGTATAAACAGCATGAAGGAATATAACAGCTAATTAGTCCATACAACAGTACAGAGGGCTCAGTACAACTCACTTCTGTGGAACAGTTAATATGCTAGAAGTCCTTCAACACACTAGGGCTGCTGGGCCCAAGGTCAAGGAACCAGACAGCTGAGTCTTCCCTTGGGTAATGTAGGCAGAGTCTGCCAATGGGCAGCAAACAGTCACCAGGTCACCAACAGTCAGCAGCACCAACAGTCAGCAGCTCACCAACAGTCAGCAACAACAGTCACCAACAGTCAGCAGCTCAGGAGCTTAGCAATGCAGGACCTGATGGGATATCGAACTCAAACAATGGAAGATGACAGGTCTCAAGCTTAAGCAATGAACACACCAGCAGTGTGGCAAAGCAGGTCTCAAAGGAACCTCAAGCTCTAGCGACACAATACATAGGTTGGTGTTCCACAGGTAGTATAGCTCGCAAGTTGAAGCAGAAAACTAGCTAAAGTAGCCATGCACTGGTCCAATCACCAGAGAGCATGAGGGAGAAGGGTGGGCCTTGCTGAGCCATTTATCTTTGCCCTCCAATCAAACTGCAACCTTATTAATCTCACATGATTCTCTTGGCCAGGTTGGCACAATAAACCTACATATCAATGTAGTAACAAGCAACAGAATGGGCACAAGCTCAAGCTTGCATTCCACAGTCTTCTGGTGGAAGACTAGACAGCCTGGTAAAGAGCTGGACCAGTGCCAATGACCCACACACCATCTGCTCCAGGTAAGTAGTGTAGGTCATTTGGACAGAAGGAGCCTCATGACAGCTGGGATCAAATGGTTGGGAAGAGAGGGGATTGGGGTGGGTTGCTGTCTGATGATTGGTAGCCATGTGGATCTGGGGTAAGGTCCCCCAGAGGGGGAGGCTGCCCTGTGAGATGGATGAGGCTTACTGATGGGAAGGGCAGTGCAGGAGAGGTGAGGTGGAATTGTTAGGTTTGGGAGAACATAGGTGCATATCTGTTAGGAGGAAGGGAGGAAAGGATGAACTCTAGGTGGGGGAGAAGAGACTGAGGATGCTCTTTGGGTCACTAGGTAGGGTCTTTAGTTACATGCAGCATGTGCAGCGGGAGAAGAGATGTGACCTAGGGCATCTGGGGGCATCCCAGGAACCAGGTGGGGTGCTGCAGAGCACTGGGACACTGAGTCCAGGCCTTGGGGGCAAACATCATACTCCAGAGGCTGCATCAGTGAGATCCCAACTGGGAACTCCACTGGGTGAACTGGACTCGACCCCAGACACACCTGTAACCTGAGGACTTAAGCCGGAAAACACAGCGGCGTCTGAGGTAGGAGAAGACAGCTGTACCCAGAGTGGTGTACTGTGGGTTGGCTAACAAACAAGGTCCTGGTATATCAACAGCCTGTGTGCTGTATTAGGGCATGCATTATCCTGGCAACTCTGTGATGGCCAGTGTGTTACATTCTGCTTAGGCTCATTTACGTTATAGAGCATCTCAGAAGTGTGTCACCACTGGGGCTGACACTCTTGAAGCTGTGTTATTTGTTTTATTATTTTTCAGAAAATGAATTCCAGGGGTGTTGAGCCTACAGGGAAAGAAAATATAACAAAGGTTTAAGGGAAGGGAGTTATTGAAGGGTGGGGGAGAGAAAAAGAAGATAATGTCAAGAAGTCCAGGAAGGAGAAGCATGTTTTGGAAAATATGTATGAGTAGGCAAGAAATTGTATGATTTATTTTAACATGCTTGAACCATAGAAAAATATAACATGTAAATTGGCTCCCAAATTATAGCAAAATAATTAAACATTAAATAAATAAAGACATAGATCCAGGAATGGGATTTGGGCTGGCACTAGATCGGAGCCCCAACTTCAGAGCAATCAGTTCTTGCATCATAACACCCCTTGATACTCAGCTCCATGAAACAACCACTGAAATAAGGGTGCTACAGCGAAGTGTGACGGAGAAAGCTGGTGGTGACCGGCTATCAAATGGAATAGTGTCTGGGGTCTTCAGGGCATTCAAGACATTCAAATAAGCAGTCGCCTACGTGAGGGTCTTTTCCTTCTTATGCGCCATTAGTGTTTTTGTCGATTTGCTATTATATTTCTATACTCACCACCTTAGCGTGATTTCATTTTTTTTCTATTGTGTCTCCCAGCTGTGAAACACAGGAGGAGTGGATGAACAATGACAATTATGGATACAGGGGAATACAGGGAATTCAGGAGTGGGAGGGGAAATGGGGATGGAGGGCAGATTTCTGAATGATTAGTGAGGACTGGAGGGGGCAGAGAGCACTAGAATGGATTGTAATTGCAAAATTCATCTTGGGGTCAATTGAACCATGGGGGAGGGGGAATGCTTTAAAGGTGATGTCGGAGTGATTATACAATTCTCCATATTATGGTTGAATGATTGAACTTTTGAATTAAATGATATGTAAATTACTCGCCAATGGAACCGCTTAAAACAATGAAAAAGAAAACTTTATAAATAAAAATAAAATTAAACAAAAATAAAGGCGATATAACCTTGAGGGTGGGGAGGATGTTCTAAGGTAGTTATGGTGCTGATTGTAACATTCCCTTTGACATGATTAAACTATAGAACCATTCAATTTTATGACATGTAAATTGTGTACTAACAAAACTGTTGGGAACAAAAAGTAAAATTTTAAAAATAAAATTGATATAAAATTGTCATTAGGGACTCGTAAAAAAAGACCCTACCATATTCAGTAGCTCACCTGGGAGGCAGTTAATAAATGGCATTTTCCCCTACTTGCATACAGAGTATATACATACACACTCAGGATAATATGGTTAATTTTTTCATGTATCATGACCAGATATATAACTGTTCGGAAGCACTTTCAGATATTTTAAGTATTAGATAATAGGAACTTTCCACTTTTGTATGTAAAACAATATTGAATATTGGTAGTTCTATAAGATTCAGTCTTATAGGTTGTATATATTATGAGGCAGGTGTTTGGAGGAAATTTTAAACTAGAGAACATATCTGCTCTTCTTCTTAAAGAGGGGACATTATAGATAAAGAAGACGTGAAGAGAAAGGCTTTATAAGGTCTGAGGCAATGCCCTGCCCACAGCAAGACTATTTACAGAAGATCAAGATAAATGCAATATACGTGGTGTTCTCAGGCATAATTAGCGGTACCACTTTACCTTCCTTGCTAAGCTAATGTATTCAAATTCCAAGGGAGAAAATAACTTGATCGTAACTGGCATGCGCTCTGATTACTTTTATACTTTATTTAATTCATTATGGTCCACTTGTGATGAGATCTCTGAGTATTTTTAGGACAGTGAAAAGGCACAGCAATTTTGTTCTCCATAAATAATCATTCTCCCACCAAGACAGAGAGTTATAAAGGGACACTCATTAGAGCCTAGTGCCTCCCTCCAGTCAAGTTGCCCACTCTAATTTACAGGAAGTAAAGTGTGCGCAGGTTATTTGCTGGACCTTTTACGCTGCCAACAGAATCACACCTATCATGGATGTTTGCTGCAAAATCACACCTATGGCGGGTGTTTGCTGCAAAATTCCCGGATGCTTTAATTGCAAATGATGACAAGCTTAAAGACTAGGTGTGATACTTACAGCTAATGAGGAGATTTGTTGGAAGAGGAAATGTTAAGAATGCACTATGTTTGAGTAGATATAACACAGACTTTGCTCCCAGATAACTTCGTCTCAGAATCAAATTGCTATTTATTAATTTTTCTTGACTTTGGACAATTTCCTTAGCATCTGTGTACCTTCTTTGACTCAACTATAAAATAAATAAAATACTGATCTATATTGTCAGTGTGTTCATTTTTGTATTAATGATGCTCTTGATAGTGTGCATAAATAATGAAGCAACGTGGTTATCACTATGTCAGGCAAGGATAACAAATAAATAAACCATCCACAAAACTCTACAGTTTGCATGATGTCTAACAGTGAAAAGCCCAACAACACCCTCCACATTTGGAATGAGTTAAGATGGTCCTTTATAGTTCTACATCTTTTCAACCTTTTACTCTATCTGTAGTGAAACAAACAGAAGAGTTAAAATTCTTATTGGTTTGGAGAGGAAAATGAGAACTGCTCACAGGTGATGTGTTTTCATTTTCCTAGTACGTGGTAAGCTGCATATTGTTATTGTGTGTGTCATGGAGTTAATTCTGCCTCACAGTAACCCTCTAGGGAAGCATAGAACTGCCTAACCGAGTGTTTGAAGCTGTAGAAATCCCAATGGGAGTAGACTGCCAGGTCTTTTCCTTCCTGGATCTGATTGGCTTCAAACTGCCAAGCGTTAGTTCAGTAGCTGTCCATTTAATGATTGCATTATCAGAGCTCCTTTGGTAAGATGTATACATATCATCAAATATTATTGTTGCTTTGGTTGTATCATTGAACAAAGTTCTTTGGAAATCCAGAAGAGAGATAAGATACAGATAGATAGATAGACACTCTGATGGATCGATTAGGAAAGTACAGGAAAAATAGTTGAAGAAAAAAAATAAGGAAGCCATATTTGAAACTCTATCCAACTCTTTCAAAACAGCATTGGTGACTGGATTTGTTAAGAAAATAACTAAATTTGAATGTGGACCATAAATTTATGCCTAGAACAGTGGTTTTCAACCATTAACCCTTTAATACAGTTCCTCATGTTGTGGTGACGCCCCAACCATAGATTGTTTTTGTTGCTACTTCATAACTGTAATTTTGCTACTGTTATAAATCGGGTGTCTCCTGTGAAAGGGTTGTTCTATCCTCAAAGGGGTCATGGCCCACGGGTTGAGAACCGCTGCTCTAGAAGAAAGAGGGCTGTGGGTAGCTGAGGATATGGCAGAAGGCTTTTAATTGTAATCATGCTCCACTGAGAAACCATTGGGGAATTCTCAGATATTGCTCTATTACTGGGTTTTTATTTTTAAACATAAGTAAAATATTGTCAAGCCTCTGCTGAAAGAGCTCCTGAAATTGTAAGGGACATATTATTGTACAAAGTCACATAACCTCTCAGAGTCTCTAATGCATAATATTCAAAATATTAGGGTCCAGCCTATCAGGTCTGACGTATAGTGACCCTAGGTAAAACAGAACCAAATACCACCTCTTGCTCCATCCTCACGATCATTGCTATATCTTATCCACTATTGCAGCTACTCTGTCAATCTATCTCATTGCCAGTTGTCCTCCTGTTTTCTGACCCTCCACTTTACTAAGCATAATGTCTCTCTCCAGCGCATCATTTTTTTTTCTGAGCTCTAAAATGCAGCTTTGAGAAAATAAAAATGAAGAACATCAATGGGTATTTCTGGTAAAGGAATTCTGTGAAGTTTGAAATGTTCTCTAAAAGCTTATTATTGTGTTACAAGATATGGAATTATGATTCGCCTCAGTGGGAGGAAATAAGTCACAGCACACTCTAATGTCACTGTGTACTCCTAAAATCCTAGCTGCTGATCAATCCCATTTTCCTACGTGAGTAAGCATGTGCTCCATTAGTCATATCCACAAGCAGAGGATTGAGCGGGAACCTTCAGAATGTACTTGAAAGTTAACACTGTGATATAATGCAGCATTATTTCAATGGTTTTCCTGATTTTAACATTTTCAGTCTCTTTACTTGAATGGATTCCTAATTACAAGGTCAGTAGTTCAAACCCATCAGTTGAACCAAAGGATGAAGATGAGGCTGCATGCTCCAGTAATGTTTTATAGTCTCTGAAATGCTATAAAAGTTGTTATGAGTTGGCATGGACTCAGTAACCACAGGTTGGGTTTGGTCCATGTGCTTGTTGTATAATCTTTGAAAGAGAATGCTTAAGTTAATATGTACCGGGTCTTCCGAGGAACACAGTGCTCTTAAAAACTCTACTAACTCCTTTCCTCTCAAATTTCCATTATAAAATGAATGCGTGCAACTGCACACCATATTGTCCTCTTCAATAGTGACAATCAATTTTAACATATTTAGAAAGCATTGCATAATTTTTATAAAGACACCTACATGTATTTGTAAATTTAAAAGTTCAGTTGATTCCCTTAACACAACCCCTATGCATATCATCAAACATGGTCTGTAGGGCTGAGTTTTTGAAAATATATCAAGTCTTTCATTCAAGGTGCCTCTCAATAGAGTAATAACTCCAACTTTTTGGTTAGAAGCTAAGTGTGTTGACCATTTACCCTATCTAGGGATTCTTAAATACTTATAAATATTATTTCACCCTAGCTCTCCCTCCATTTTTAAAAATAAGTAAACCCTTGTTTGCAGATTACTTTAATATTCTAAAAATATTTATAAATATTGGAATTACATCGGTAAAATGCTATGTAAGTGTACCATCAAAAGAAAAAAATATGTTTTTCATTGAAGAACTGAGGATTTTATAACATTATATATTTTGTTTCCCTCTATGCACAGGTAGGGAGAAAGAGATGGCTCCTGTATAGATTTACAGTCTGGGAAATCAGCAGTCTACACTGTCCTGTAGGGGAAATATCAGCTGAATTGATAAATTTTATTTTATTTTTTAATGAATGACAGGGCAGATTTCTGGTCTCACTCAGGGAATTAGCCTTTTAGTCTTTTCTGTTATTAACAAGAACTTGTGAACTTGTGAAGTACTTTGACTTTTCTCTGGTTTAATTGCCCTATCTTAAAAAAGAAGAAGAAAAGAAAGACAACTAGAAGAAATATTATTATATGGACGCGATAATTAAGTTTTATGTCACTGTGGGTGGCCTAGGTTCCTCATGGTCTGGCAGTGAGGTCTCCCCAGTCACCTGAGCTAGCACAACTTAGGAAGAGGCCGCATCCCCAGGAAAAGTCCTCTCAGTTGCATCAGAGCTGGTATGTGAGTAAAGAGGCTGCTCTCCCCCCAACCCTGTTACAAATGCTTTGCTGCCCATGCAAATTACATCATGGACTTGATTATAATTAGGCCACATAATGGGGGATTACGAGACTCCAACTGTCAAACCACTGAGAATCCAGATTGAGCCAATTTGACACAAAACCCAAATATGACAAAAATATTCTTAGTTATTTAGCATATTTTTTCAACGATTATTTATGAATATGCAATTTACTAGGAGTGTTTCTCATTTAAAAAGTAAGAATTTTATTCTCAACATGCTCTCTTTCATTCCAGACTTTGTACTAAGTAAAGACCAAGCACACATTCCCATGCCACCCCCAGAAATAC
The DNA here is from genome assembly GCF_000313985.2 of Echinops telfairi. Taxonomy (NCBI): domain Eukaryota; kingdom Metazoa; phylum Chordata; class Mammalia; order Afrosoricida; family Tenrecidae; genus Echinops; species Echinops telfairi. Next base: position 28,375,170 of record NW_022103958.1, read on the forward strand.
TAAGCTTCATCTAGAATTAAGACATGAATAAATTAAATTGTTGACTCAAATATCTCTCATTTTCCATATTCATTTAAAAGTTATATATAATTAAAAAATATAAATGTATATATGTACATATGGGTGTCTATAAGCAGCTGAGGGGGTGCATTGTTTAAATATTTCCTGTTGACCAAAATGTCATCAGTTCAAACTCACCAATCACGCCACAGGAGAAAGAACACTTACTTTAATTTGCATATTCAGAAAGACTGATCTGCGGGCCCTCTAGGGGCACTGAGTTGGAGTTCAATATATATATATATGATGTTAAATAAATCATAATATTTATTAAGTTTAAGCATGAGATAAAAATACTACATTTTGTTTCAGTCTTTAGATTAACATGAATACATTTAAAAAGTGTTTTTCTGTAGCCCTTAGTATATGAAAAAAAATTCCTCATTTACTACCTGGTTCAATGGATTTTTAAAAATTTTATTCTTATCTGATGGTCCCCAACTATCAAAAGATAAGCATCTGGGGTCTTAAAGGCTTGAAGGTAAACAAGCGGTCATCTACCTCAAAAGCAACAAAGGCCACATGGAAGAAGCACACCAGCCAGTGTGATCATGAGGTGTGGAAGGGATCAGGTATCAGACATCAAAGAACAAAAAAAATCATACCATTGTGTGCTCACCTACCCGATACGACAGCTGAAGACAAATGGGTACACAAGCAAATGTGGTGAAGAAAGCTGATGGTGCCCGACTATCAAAAGAGATAGTGTCTGGGGTCTTAAAAGCTTGAAGGTAGACAAGTGGCCATCTAGTTCTAAAGCAACAAAGCCTACATGGAAGAAGTACATCAGCCTGTGTGATCACGAGGTGTCGAATGAATCAGGTATCAAGCATCAAAGAACAAAAAAATCAAATCATTGTGAATGAGGGGAGGTGCAGTTGGGGACCCAAGACCCATGTATAGGCAACTGGATATCCCCTTACAGAAGGGTCGCACCCTGAATTCAGGGTGACCCTTTTCTTATTTGAAGATGTGCAAAATGCTGGCGACTTGGTAAAAAAAAGCCATGGAAGGCACCTTTGATGGCTCATTAATAAAGCCGACAGTGATTGTCGATCCTTTTCAGATACTTGTCGCAGCAAACAAAGCAGTTCACCTGTACAAACTGAGAAAAATGAAGACAAGAACCTTATCGACTGAAA
>NW_022103958.1:28377276-28435632 GCF_000313985.2 Echinops telfairi
GGGAGGGAGGGGAAAAAATGAAGAGCTGATACCAAGGGCTCAAGTAGAAAGCAAATGTTTTGAGAATGATGATGGCAACAAATGTACAAATGTACTTGACACAATGGATGTATGTATGGATCATGATAAAAGTTGTATGAGCCCCCAATAAAATGATTGAATAAAAGAAAAGAGAGAAAAAAGTGTATTCTTAATATGGTAAACTATTTTATAAATGATTTATTAGAGAACAAAAGTATAGTAAAAATGCATCAATATTAACAGTGCTATTAGGAATTTTAACATAGCAAACCTCATATCATCAAGAAAAATTTGACACACAAGCTCTCTCTCTCTCTGTCTGTATATATATATATGACTTTTCATATAACTTTTCAGTTCCTGATTCCTCTCATAAAATACTGCATGATAATGACTATCCTTTAGAATAACTAACTAGAAGGCATTCCCATATTTCCTTTTGACTTTAGAAATATATTACTCTTTAATGTTTTCAGTTCAGAGAATTCATCTGAGTTGTCAGTTGAAAAGCCAGAGCCTGTAATTTCACTTTTACAATAAATGTCATCATTATCTTTAGAATTTACAGTGATGTCATCTATCTCCCTTTGTTTTTATCTCCTGGTTCATCTTTCAATGTCAAAGACTGAATTCTCAATTGTGTTCAATGGAAGCTAAATTTAGTTTTCAAACATGGTGGTATTGCTCGTGTTTTTTTATACCTTTCAGAAAGATGTTGCAATATTTTGAAAGTGCAATAAAAAAAATGGAAATCTGATTGTTAATGTCATTAATGCATTACCTTCTAAGTGATCCCATGATTCTATTTTTATTACTTTTATATTTTAGCATAAATTGAAATAATTGAAAGCTAGCAGTGAATAATGATGAAATGCCCATGGGAGAATGTTTTTGAAAAGTGGGAATAAATTTTAAAATAAATTAATTAAGTTCTTAATGTATTTAAATTTGTAAAAGAATTTATAAGCTTATATAATTGTAAGATAGAATTAGTTTTATTTCATATTTAGATTGCTTAAATTATCTTTTGTCTTTAGAAACCTTTAAGGTAAAAAGTTATAAAACACTAATCCTGATAAAATGTTAGAACTGCTCAAAAAAATAACTTTAAAAAAACCATTTGATCCAATGGATCCTGATTTTATTGAGGGTTGAAATTTAAAGTTTTCAATAAGGTTAAACATATTTAAAGGAGTTTAAACTACTTTCTTCCACATATATGTAGTAAATTTAAAATATTTTCATTCTAGGTAAAATTACTAGAAGGTTGCAAAATGTTACAATTTGGAGAGGATCTTAAAATAAAGTGGCATAAGCACCTTCCTTAAAGAGGCCCAAATAGATTTAACTCTTGAAACTACTATAGAAGGGGCATAGCCTATGCATGGTGCTCCAAGCCTCACAAGATGATCTCTACTGTTCATGGAAAGCTGTATAGTAGTTAGGGTTGACAAGCTCACCCTTCATGACTGTATTAATTTCTGCCTTGACTTTTTCGTTGATACCATGAATTTACCATAATGGAAGTCACGTTGAAATAAAAAAGAAATATTTCTTAGAAAGCATGGATTTTAAAACAATTATATAACACTCAGAGTGACCCTATAGAATAAAGTTGCCGTATTGTGCTTGTTAGATGCGATTGAATATGTTCAAACCAACAGCGACCTTGTGCACAACAGAATATTGCCTGGTTCTATGCCGTCAATTCTTAAAATTGTTCCTGTGCTTGAGCCCATTGCTGCAGCCATGGTGTCAATACATCTCCTTGAGACCCTTCCTCCTTTCCACTGCCCCTGTACTTTATTAATAAACATGATGTCCTTTACAAGGGACTGGTCTCTCCTGACAACATAGCCGATTTATGTAAGACAAAGTCTCACCATCTGTGCCTGTATGGAGTACAATAGTCATACGTCTTTCAAAACAGATTTGTTTGACCCTGGAATAATAGTTGCAGATATGCATTGATTTGGGCTTAGAGATGAAAGAAGGTGCATTTCTAGCCCAGAATTTCTAGAAGCTGTTAAAATCAAGGAAACAAATTTTCCATTAGAGTATTCTGATTGTAATATAGTCCTGCTGATATTTTCATTCTAGTTGAACTCATGTGATAAACCTAACCTACAGAACTATAAGATAATAAATGTGTGTTGTTTTAAGCCACTGACTTAGACAACCAGCACACAGATGAGATTATACTCACTAACAAAGGAAGAAGAGATGCTTTAAAAGTTGGGTTAACATCACATATGTAGTTAATAAATAGCAGAACCAACATCACAAATATATTCAATTTTTCTTACAAAGAATAGAAGAAATGTGTTAGTCTGGGTTAACCCCAGAAACAGGTTCATAGAGATATTCATATGTGTATGGGAAAGAGGTTTACATACAACAGCAATTGAATATCGAGAACTATTCCAGCCCAATCCAGATTAAGTCCAGAAGTCTGATGTTAGCCCATATGTCCGATACCAATCTATAAAGTTCTTTTCAGACCTGTGCAACACATGCAATGATGCCGAATGAAGGAAGATCACAGACCAGTGGGTGAGAAGTCTTGTGGATCCAGTGATGATAGAGGCATCTCAGCCCCGGCAGGGGTGTCCACATGGTTCCTTCAGCTCCAGAGCGCTGTTGTTGCCCCATGTGTCTAGTCAGCAAGCAAGTCTAGCAGGGAGTGAATCTGTCTCCTGCCTCCAGCGAGCTATTTATCTCCTTAGCACTTCCAAATGAGGTCATCAAGATGTGACCTAATTGACAGGCTAAATACCCCTTCCCTCTTATGTCTCAAAATGACAATAGAGTATGTAATTACCACAAAGTAGAAATTTTCCTGTGGGTTTCTGAGACTGTAAATCCTTATGGAAACAGGAAGTCTGTTTTTTTTTCCTTGCAGAATGGCTGATGGGCCTGAACTACTGACCTTGTGGCTAGTAGTGAAACGCATAATCCGCTACACCATCAGGCTTGTACAGTAACTGTTTTTTTTAAAAAAGATCATTTTATTGGAGCTCTTATAGCTCTTGTAACAATCCACACATCAATTATATCAAGCATAGTTGTATATATGCTGCCATCATTTTCTAAACAATTACTCTGTAAAGCCCATGGTATCAGTTCCTCTTCTCCGCCCCCACCATCGTGACCCCATGATAAACTATAAATTATTATTATTTTCATAGCTTACCCCTACTTCTGTCCCCCTTCACCCACATTTCTGTTGTTTGTCCCCCTGAGGGTGGGGGTGGGGGTGGCAATTATGCCTCAATCATGGCAATAGTTTCCCTCTTTCTTTCCCTGCCCTCCTGATATTGCTACTCCCATTTCTATTCCGGAAATGCTTATCTGACCTGGATTCAGTGTCCATGCTCATGTCTCACCAGAACTGAAGGCAGGACTGGGGACTTGATAGTGGGGGCTGAGGGAACCTCAAAGAACCAGAGGAATATTGTGTGTTTCATTGGTGCTGTACTGAACCTTGGTTGCCTCATCTCTTCCTCGTGACCCTTCTGTGAGGGGATGTCCTATTGTCTACAGATGGGTTTGGGGTCTCTGCTCCATAATCCATTCTTGGTCTCAACAATATTTTTTGTTTGTTTGTTTTGGGTTTTCTGATGCCTGTTACCTGATCCCATTGACACCTCAAGATTGCACAGGCTGGTGTGATTTGTCCATGTGGGCTTATTGCTTCTCTGCTAGATGGCCACTTATTTAACTTCTAGCCATTAAGACCCTAGATACTATATCTTTTGATAGCCTGGAACCATCAGCTTTCTTCACCATATTTGCTTATTTACCAATTTTGTCTTCAGCGATCATGTTGGGAGGGTGAGCATCACAGAATGCCAGGTTGTTAGAACAAAGTGTTCTTGCATTCAGGGAGGGCTAGAGCAAAGGCCCAAAGTCCATCCGCCTCCTCAATGTGTTGCCATATAAATATATGTACCTATGCCAATACCTCCATTTTTATGAATTAATATATTTACATAAGTACACACCTATGCTTACACCTCTATCCGTAGCTTGGCTTCCTAGATCGTTCCTCTGTTTCCTTTTACCTTCCTCCTTTCCCACCATCACAAACCCCCCTTCTTCTGCCTCTTAGTAATGCCTCTCAACTAGATTGCTGTTGCTCCAACACCACCAGGATCTCTACGTCCTCCTTCTTGTAGATTTTCATTCCCTAGTTGTTCCCGTTGTATAGTAACTATTATTTGTGACCCCTTTTTAGGATAACAAATGGAAACTGTCTGCTATTCTGTTCCTAATAAGATGAAATGATACATGGGGCAAATTCCCAGTTAATGTTATTTGCACTGCTGAAATATTTTCTTTTGATCAAAGCATGTCATCTGAACTATAATTTGTTCTAAATATTTTGTACAATACAAACTTTTAAATAAAGCTAGCATGTACTTTTTTCTATCTCAGGTTGTCTAACTCTACATGAAGTATCCTAATTTTCTATAGGCAAGAAGAGTAGAGTGGTATATGGAATATGTTCTATATCTCAAAAAGCTAGAGCTGATAGGGGAAACTGGCACCATTTTTTAGAATTATCAGGTCAAATGTACCCAGGAACAAGTCTAATATTTGAGGCACCAAAATGTGTGTTGGAGAGTATAATTTCAGACTTCTTATACTTTATTCAATAGACTTGAACTAACTTTATATTTATAATGAAATAACACATACAAATACATACATATTGATAGATATACTATATGAACATTTTGTGGTGGATTCTAGTTATGGATAATTATAAAAATTCTAAATTTTCTTTTTAAATATTTATATTTATATATTAAATATTTATATATTATATTTAAATACTAAATATTCAGTCTTACATTCTAAATCTTTGAATCAATATGGTTTAGGTAATACAGAATTCATTTTACCTCTAGATATTTTACTGAACAGTGTAAAACTCTTAGCACCCTATATAAAAGATATCTTCTCCAGAACTTACTAAACTGTAACTATGAAAAGCATTTGGGAGTCCCTGTTGAGCAAATTATTGTATCTTTATAGGTCTACAGGAAGTCTTTGAACAAAAATATAACACTTATAAAAATAAAGTTATTTCTTCCAGGAAGCTCCTGGGGGAGAGGTACTGCCAGGGGACTAGCAAAGAAGAGTGTATTTAATTTCTCTAGAATATTTTCTGACAAAATATAGTGATATTAGTTTTATTTTATGTCTTCTATGCCTGTTTTTTAGACTCTCCTATTTCTCATATTACCTAGAATCTGTCAAATAAATAATAAATATTCTATTTTTAATAAATGTTCACAATCCCACATGCAATATAAAAGAGTATAACAAAAGAAAGAGTAATTAGTTGCCCTGTTTGGAGGAATTGAGAATTATAACAAAGGTTTTTACCAAAAAATAGATATGTTTTGATTTAAAGTCTAAGTGAAAATTAGGCAAAATATAATCTCACTGCCTTGAAGTCAATTCCAACTCACAGTGATCTAATAGGACCGAATAGAACTGCGCTTGTGGGTTTCCAAGACTGGATCTCTTTACAAGAGTAGAAGGTCGCTTTGTCTCTAGGAATGGTTAGAAGTTTTTGAACTGCTGGCCTTGTGGTCAATAAGCCCATGAGAAATGCTATGGGTTTTTAAATATGTAGTAAGTACTTTATTGCTATAACATCTCTCACTTAATCTTATCACAATCCGGATGCAGGTATTATTATTATCTTTATTTTAGAGAAGAAATGCTAAAGCACAGAAAATTTCTAGAAGTCTGTCCAAGAAGGAACTGGAATCTAAAAACAAGTGTTCTTACCAAGGCCCTTGCTCTAATTGTCACACTACACTGCTACTCACACAGAGGAAGGGAAGTATATTCCTCACAAATTGTGTATGTGCAAAAATCAGAGAGGTGTGAAATAACATTGTCCTATTGGGGAATTATAAGTATTTCATCATTGCTAAAGTAAAGTCTGTGTTTGGGGAATGATAAGAAAGAACCAGTGAAATTTAAAATTTTCACTGTAAAAATAACAGCTTGCAAAACCCTATGAGCAGTTGTTCTCTGTCACGTGAGCTTGGTGTGAGTTAAAAATTAACTCCAGCACTCACCACTATGATAGGGGAATGGGTGGGAGCCCCAGGGATCAGAGGAAAAGGACTGTGTGTGTCACACATATGAGGAATGGGAGGGAGAGGTTTAGAAAGGTAGCTAGGTGATCAGTGGGAGATGACAATACTAAGCCAAAGTGAAAAGGTGCTGGTAGACTGTAGTGGTTAGATTTTGTGTCAACTTGCACCTTTGTAAACTGTGTAGGGGTGGAGTCCAACTTATCATTCAGATCACAGCCTGATGATGCCTTCTTGGAGGTGTGGCCTTTCATAAGAGGGACCCTGAAAAAGCCTCCTCCCTCTTGCCCTTCACTGTCCTCATTCCTGTGACATCATGTTTGTCTCCAGGGGTGGCCTCATGTGAGCTGCGGACTTGGAGAGCTGTTGGCAACCTGCCGTCTTTCCAAGTACTTTAGATCCACACAATTCTGAACTGACTGGCCTGTGATCTCTCTGCTTCCTGCTTTCTGCATCATGAGCCCAAAGTTCTTTGTTAGAGATTTGCAGTTGTCAGTGGTTTTGTTTCTCTAGACAACCCAGTCTAATATACTGAGCAATGCAAAGTGATAAAGGCAAAGAGGCAAGGATTGCATACGATGAACGTGAGACAGAGGGTGGACAAGGTTTATCGAGGGTTGGATGGGTGTGGTCAACAAAGAACAAGAGAGTGGCTCTCAAGTTTAGAACCTGAGTTGACCGAGCAGTGAATGTAAGAAAGAGCATAGCTTTCCGAGGATTCAGAGTCCTCCGGTCTTCTTCCTTTCATGGATTCATACGGATTTGGGGGGAAGTATATGTATCCTGTTCCATTGTGAACACCGGAACTATTCATCAGACATTTCTTAAAGAGGAATATTTCTCTCTTTGAACCATTGTGTAATTGTTTCTCAGAGAAGGATCAATTTCCTTTCATCGTCAACCTTTGTAAAAGCACTGATATGTCAGTTTTATAGGTTTCTTTCCTGAGCCTCTGCTTCAGAAAATCTAGCAAGTTGCTTTGAAAATGTATGGCACTCTTTTAGGGAAGCATTCATAATGTTTTAAAGACATTATCTCACCAAGAGTAAGGTAGGCCAAGGAACAATTTATTCCTCATTAAAGGGTAAAAGGAGGTTAAATGACTCATCCAGGGAGCAGGAAATAGAAGTCCAGCCTCTGGAATCAGCAATCTGTGTTTCAGAGCAATGGCCAAATGACTTCATGAACGGATGTATAAAAAGTTATTGCTATTTCATATGGCTGAAGCTGTTGGAACCTTCACTAACTAAGACATAGTGAACTCAGAATTGGACAGGGAACTGAAGGGTTTTTTTGAGGTCTCAAATCGCTATTGTCAAGTCAATCCCACTCCTAGCAACCCTGTAGGACAGGTAGAACTACCCCGTGGGTTTCTAAAACTCTAATTCTTTGAGGGAGTAGAGAGCCATGTCTGTATTTCAAAGAGTGGCTGGTGCTTTTGAACTGCTGACCTTGCGGTTAACGAACTCATTGCCAACTTAATTCTGACCCATCAATGTGGGCAATTTATTGCTATTGCTTTCTAAGTTTTCCTCTGACTTTTGGTATACCTAATATTAATAGAGTATCTACAGGAGTAGGAAATTAGTCAGTGTGTTTAGTGTATGTTTAATATATCAATCATGTTCTTGCTAGTGCTGTTATATGGAGATGGAGTAGCACAGATGATCCATAAGAGGAACTATTTTATGTTTCTAGCCTGATAAATGTCATCAAAGTTGGTTTTGTGTTTTTATTCTTCGTTGTTATTATTGGCAACAGCCTGATTGATTTTTGACTCAAGGAAACCACTTGTTTATAGAGCAGAGCTACTCCGTAGGGTTTTCAAGGTCATGACCTTGAAAGAAGCAGGTCTCCAGCCTGTCCTCTAAGGTGTGGGTGGGTGGCTTGTCACTGCCAATCTTGTGTTAAAGGACTTGTGTATTATATTTTGTTAAAAGCGTGTAGAGGGATTCCTTCTTCCTAAAGGTTTACTCTCCATCGGAAATTGGTGTGTTGCTATGAAACCATTCACAAGCTGGAAGGGCATAAAACAGAGAGGCAATTACCATTAATTTACACAGGATATATATTTTTAAGCTTTTCCAGACTCTAAAAAACAAAACAAAAAAACACCACATACCAAATCATACCAATTCACACATAAAATCTTAAATAACACTAACATATGGTGTTCGCAGACTTAGTTCAAAACTACAATGACTCCACACATAATCTCATCTAGCTTCTTTTCTCACCCACTATTCTCCCTGGGGATCACCTACATCTCTGCACACTGGCCTTCTCCCTGACCAGTTAAAATTCAACTTCAGGGTCTTTGCCCTTAATGCACCTATCAGGATTCCCAACAAACACACAGAAGAAGTAGGAGCAATTTCTTCTCCCTTGAGACCTTCTTTAACAACACACTTCAAATGGCATTTCTAATTCCCACAAACCAATCTCCCTCCACCCCCATGATTTACTATTTCTCTTGGATGTCATTATTATTTAACACCCTACATGTATTCTATTTATTTATTTTTCACCTACCCTACTTCAATGTATATGTTATGAGAGTAAGGCTATTATTGTGTATTCTGTACTATGCCCTGTGCATATTATCTATGCACATAGTCACTAGTCAATAAAAATGTATTAAATGATCAAAGAAAACTAAGGATATGACTAATAAAATGGTGGTACAATTTTATATGCTTCTGAATCACATAACACTATTTTACAGAATGTAGCATAGATGTTAAATAATTTTTTACTTTATTTTTATTTGAATTATATGGTTTTCTGGGTAGAAAAGATGATATAGCACAGTTACAGTCTATGACTGCAAAAACAGAAATGTGCTAAAATGGGTGCCTAATTCATTTTCTATCATAATTTTGTTTTGTCAACAATGGTGTAATATATAGCAATATGTAATAGGCCTAATAATCGAGTACATTATTGCAATTGCCATTCAAGGCAATTCAAATTAGGTTTTGGAATATGTAGCCAAAAGTCCTAGAGAAATTGACATGGTTGTGAGTTATCCAAGAGTTACGTTACTTTAAGTTAAACCATACTGTCCATTTAGAAAAATTCTTGTTTTCATAGAGAAACTGTTTCCTTAATACTACAGTCCACTGGTATTTGTTATTATACGGGCATTCTGTAACTCACAAAATCCCGCACTCATTTTGGTTTATTAATTGAATGGTGGAAGCTGCCAGCCTGATTTTGACTCTCACTGCAAAAGCACAGAGCAAAACCAAATCTGAACAAATTAACCTGTTAACTCCCGCTAATTAAGCCTGTAATTGTAAATTAGTCCCTGAGTTCTTTGTGACCATTGTAAAGGATTGTTGAACCCATATGGACTAGAATGCTGTAGGAGGGAAGATTGGTGTCAGAATTAGTAAGAGGTAAGGAGGGTGGAAGCATGCCTGATTTCTGCCCCAGGGGACTCAGACTTGACTGATGAGTTTAAATCTCCATCTCCCTTGTGAAGTCTGAGGGTGTCAGATCTGGCCCTCACCCCTTTTTGTGGTTCACTTTTCTAGGTTTTAGCTGCCTGGGCACAAAACTATCAGATACTCCAAATAAAGATATTCATTTAAATACTTCAAAACCTGTGATTGCTTTTCAAACTTGTTTTAAGAAAAAAAATCAAGTTGTTCTGATATAAATAGATAAGTTCTACACATGCAAAATATAACTTTTATTGGTAAAAATCATGTTCATGCTCCTTACATTGAAGTCACTTTATGCATTGACTATATCTTATCTTTTGCCATACTATGTTAATGTGCTAGTAAAACATACATGTTTAGCATCTTAAGGTCAAATTCTGTCTTAAAGTTGGTGTACTAAGCTGAAAGTTTTCAATGGCCCTAGGTAGATGATCGATATAATCTATAAAACCTGTGAAGATGATTTTGCCCATGATCACAGTATATGACATGGAATATTTAATCTTAAAATAGGTTGATCATCCTGGATTATCATAAATATATATGCACCTAATCACAGATGAAGTTCTCGGGCTGATGTTATCCTGTCACCCACTGCTGCTATAATAGAAATATTACAGGTGTGTGGTGGTATAGTGGCTTAGCAGTTCGAAAGCACTGGGGGGAGGAAGATGAGACTTTCTACTCCTGTAAAAAGTCACACTATTGAAAACTCACGGGGCAGGTCCACCCTGTCCTGTAGGGCAGCTATGAGTGGATGGGGTGGATGGGATGGCAGTGAGTTTGGGTTCTGGTTTGGGCAGCTTTCCTCGGCAGAAATGTATTTTCTCACCATGTAGGAGGCTGCCAGCCCAAATTCAGGATACTGGCCCCAGAAGAAAACTCTGTCATTGTCAACCTGGGAGGAAGGTATGTGTCACTTTGAGATCCTGGGCAATAGAGGCATCTTGGAGGGGTTGGCATCTCTTTTCCCTCATCTATAGGAGGTTCTCATCACAAGAACCCGGGTTTGAAGGACACGCTCAGTTCCTGGTTCTGCTTATGAGATTGGTACTGATGTCTTTCTTTCCTCTAGTGGCATGCCTCTTCTTAATCTCCTCTAAGATGAGAGGTGATGCAGAACACACTGCAGGGAATCCCCCTGACATTGGGCCAGGGCTCTGATCCAAATAAGGGGGGTGACTTCAGTAAGGGGGCTGCATCTTTACTTCATTAACATAACAAACAATGTAAGAGAATCTTCAACATAATTTAACCCTGCTTTTTTAACCACATCACAAAATAGAAGACAATCAACACTATATTGAGAATAATGGTCAAGCCAAAGTGACACATACGTTAGGAGGACAAAATTTTATCCATGATAAAAACTAAACCAAACTCACTGCCGTCAAATTGATGCCAACTCATAATGGCCCCATAGGACAGGGTAGAACTGCCCCTGTGGGTTCCTGAGACTAACACTTTTTGGGGGGTGGGGGGAGGAGGGGGATTCGAAAGTCTCATCCTTGTACCTTGGCGCAGCTGGTGGTTTTGAACTGTTGACTTTGCAGTTAGCAGTCACATGGGTAACCCACGTACCAGGACTACTCCTGTGCATAATAGGTAGCAAAAAGTAAAATGAGAGATTGAAAGTCGGATACAGGTGGTTGTATCTTTTCTAACATTCTTGGTGGGGGTGTGTGGGGGATGTTCATAACAAGGAGTGAGGTGGCCAGCCTTCAGGAATTAAATACACCTGCATCCGACCAAACCAAACCAAACTCCCCACCGTCGAGTCAATTCTGACTCACAAGTAAAGAAGAGGACTTCAAGCTCATAGCTGAAGGAAATTGAATCCTGCCACTAAGTTGAGTGCACTTGGCAGAACTTCCTAGAACTTCCAAATAAAAGCCTCACCTGCCTGACACCTTGATTGTGGCCATGGAGTCAGGAATATAGAACCCGGCAATGCTATCCTGTGTTTCTGACTTAGAAAAAAACACAGCTAATAAATCGATAGTGCAAGCTACTAAATTTTAGAGAGATTGGTGTAGAGAAATAGAAATACAATACATTGCTTATTGACATCTATATCCTGTGGAAGGCGGTCAAAGACAAACTTGAAAAATGAGAATCAAGAACGTCTCGTTGTGTGGTGATGACAGTGGTGGTCAATTTATTTGGTGAACTCGGGAAAAGTTTTGAGTGGGAAGCCAGGTCACTTAATTCCTGCAACATTCACTCGACTGTAATTTCATACTTTACATTTATGTAGACTATGATACATAGCATATGAAATTTGCATTGCAGAGCTAATCATCTGCAAAGGAGAATGTGATCATGGAAGTCAGTCTGGACTTGCTTTCCATGTTCTGTCATTTTATAAATTGGCTATTTTTGAAGGACAGTTTTTTTATTAGTCTCAATTTCATTAAGTACACTAAATATTTACAAATACAGTTATTGTGATTATAGGATTATAACAACTTTTAAAAGCAAGTAAAGAGCATATTTAGGGAGGAAAATTGTCTTGATATATGCTAGAGATTTCAGTGATCTAATCCAAATAGTTATTCGGTATTTACTTTGTTTAGGTTCTAAGCAAATAAGTGTGGGCTCAAATGACTACAGCAATATATGCATCTCTCTCTTCCACGAGTCATTTGAATAATTCAAAATATAATACAATCATAGATGTGAAAAATTTTAAAAGATATGTGACCACATGCATTATTGCATTTGTTACTACTGCTAATATCATAAGTTCTGTTTTAGGTGGTTGCTATACATTTCATAATGTAATAACAGCTTTCTGCAAAATCTTCATTTCATTTTCTCTTTAATATCTCAAAAGAAATTGATTTAAGACGTAACATACACTAATACTGTCTCATTATCATAACAAAGAAAACTTTATTCCCAGATCAGGTTATCACCACAGGTATAGTAGAATTTACAACACATATTGTGGGGGGAGTACAATTAGGTCAATAACAGGTACCTAATTCCGTTTTTCTCCTTAAGCGATCCTTTTCTGTTTGAACATAATCCATGCATTATTCCATTAAAATGTATACAAGGAGCTTCCTAAAACAAACAAAAATACCCATTGTTTTCAGAATGTTTTTCTTACTAGATGTCCAATTCTTTAATACTAAATTAAATTTTGCCTGAGATTGATTCTTTCTCTCTTAGGGAAATTTCTTTCTTAGGATGCTTAGCCTTTGATCATATATATATTTCTCTTTTATTCTCCTTACTAAATAAACAACAATAACCTTACATGTTTGATGCACCCACAGAGATAATAAGTACAAAATAAAGAATTAGAAGCTCTCTGATGATGGAAGATGGAATTCTCCTAACAGTATTATAATACTAATGTAGTGATATATACTTTCTTATTAAAACAATCAGATTTCTTATGATGATCAAATAACATGTATGCTTTTCAATTAAATTGCTGGTCCTGAAGAAAAGAGAACTAAAGTAGTAAAGATTGCCTACCAGGAAAAAAATATAATTAGAATCAGAAAAGTATCAGTAGAATATATTTAACTAGATTTTCCTAGTATTGTTACTAGGGTTACAGTTAATATATATACAAAGTAATTCTCAAAAAATGTGTTTTTAAATGTGTCTCTGTGATCAGCGGATGATGTTAGACTAGTTTTCTCAATAATACATGTCTTAGATTAGTTAACCAAAGGAAATGGAATCCCTGCTATTAAGTTGATTAGAATGGCTCCTTTGCATTTCTAACACTTTAATTAAAAAATGTATTATTAATTTGGAGTTAATACATATATCATAACATTCCATCATTCAATCACATCAAGCGGTATTGTACAATTGCTATCACGGTCAGATAGCCTTGTTTTCTCCACTGGAGTAACCAGTACGTGTGAATTGCTGTGGCTGCAGTCGGCAGCTCACTGGGTAGGTAATCCACCCTCAAGCGCGACCTTTCTTACAATAATAGTGGCGTCTGAGGGCATCAGCTGGGCCAGTCAACGTCAAGGGCGAGAGGTGAGCTCCAAGATTTATGATGGTTATTTAGGACTCTAAAGGAGTCATCTTGATAAATTTTCTCAAAAACACAAGGTCTTATGAGGAAGACATTTTAGGAAAACAGAAAGCTGCCTTGGTGAAAAAAAGGCCAGAACAGTTGTACCAAGGATTTTTTTTCCATCTCATCAATGCAGCTGCTCATTCTTCAAGGGGAGCAAGTGCTGTCCTATGACCACTTCTTTGGGTAACCAGCCCCCCATGCACTCTAAAGGACTGTTCTTGTCACTTAAATATATTTTTGTTCTCCAAACTCACAGGACATGTCAAAGAAACAGCAACATGCAAACCCCTCCACTGGCCAACTGACAGACAAGTGGTGGCAGGGATCCTATAGGACAGAGCAAAGCTGCCCAGAGGATTTCCAAAGTTGCACGTCTTTATGAAGGCAGACTTCCTCCTTGTTTTCCCATAGAGTGGTAGGTGTCTTTGAATCACTGACATTTGATTCATTGCTGAGTGCTTTAATCACTGTGCTCTTCCAGGGCTCCTTCAAGGTGACATCTCTCATGTTTGTATTAGGCCCTCGGGAAGGCTAGCTGCAGTCTCTGAGTAACTGAGTGTAAGCGTGCGTGCCCAACTTGCAACAGCTGACACTACTTCCTTTTCCCAGACAGTCTGTCTATTCTCACTCCTGGTATTTTGCTTGTCCTTCAGGAGGGGAGAAATGCTAGGGAATTGCCACTTCTGAGCAGTTCGCCATAGTAGCTGCTATACTTTAACCCTCACACTCTAAGCTGTGCTTATGGCATTGACCTTCAGAGTTATCCCACGGATGAAGTTCCAGTCACCCTCAGTGGAATTTGGTGCCACCATGGAACCTGCATCCTGATATTCCTTCTTTGCCATAGGTTTCACTTGATACTATTTGCTTTAATATCCTAAACGAACTATTTCTACATCATGTACTGAAAGTGGGGTAAAGGATTTCAATTTAACAGCACATATATGGAAAATGATAGCTGCAGTGTCTTCCTGGCAATATCCAGCTCTACTCCTCAGTGACCCAAATAAAACCAGAGATTATGTTTGACAGTTTCAGGGCATACACCTCTAGTGTCTGGCTTTGATGTGTCATTTATTAAATGTTTGCTGAATAAATTAATTTCTCCAAAGAGCAATATCAATAACTCTTGGCACAGAAAATAAGCATGAACTCAGAGGACACAACTTTTAACCTTTGTATTTCTTGAGAGACTTAGTGGACATACAGTCAGTCCGCGCTCTGGCTATCGTCCATAGCCTCTGTGACTGGCCAATACTGCTTGGCCTGTTTGTGTCTTCCAGGACACTTGTCTCAACTGTGGCAAAGTTCAATGCCTTTTTCATCTCTTTCCATTTTGGGATTCCTAAGAAGACCTCATCCTCTTTATATCCCTGCCATTCACCTTCAACAAATGGATGTAAGAGCTCCTATTAAATCCAATAATTTTGTCATTTACTCCATTACAAATAGTGAGTCTATTATTTGCATTTGTGTGTATGTGTACATATATCTATATCTATCTATACTCATCAAATCTTCACAGAAGCCATAAGGTAAATATAGTCATCCTTTTTTTAGATGAAGAAATGATGCAGAGAAATCAAATACTTCCCCCAAATCGTAGAACTATTAAATGGTAGTCTGGTTTCAAAATAAAGATAATAACTCACAGCTTTACTTCTCGTACAAATTACATTTCTCAATCAATGAATCTAGGGTGATCCATTCAGGCCCTTTATCCTTAGGTATCATTTTGAACCTTGAGTCTTGAAGAGCACGGTCTCCTACAGGTCACCTCTAAGTGGAGCAATGATCTAGATAAACTAGTATGTTAGGCTGGGCTATCGAGAGAAACAAACCAGTGACACCCGTCTATGCCCAAGAAAGAACTGTATATCAAGAACCAATTTCACATCAAATTGGTGACATGTGGCCACCTGTAGATGTAGACACAGAGTCCACAGAGACGTTCCAGTAAGGAGGAGGAAGGGGAAGTGGCAGAGAGAGGCCATTCCCAGACTCCCTCACTTTGATACAAAATACTGCATCCCTGAGGAGGTGTGTAATTGACATAGATTAACTACCACAAACACCCTTTGTCAACTTGACACCTTTAAACAATGTTTTAACCATATACAATCTCAAAATAAAGACAATATTGAAATCATATGTGTACCTAACATGATACAACCTACAACTAACACTTGTACAACTGAAAATGCACCAGTCCCATTTGAACGTTATATTCTCTAAGTGCAGAAAACCAAAAAAATAGTCTATGCCTAGCAGCTGCAGTTTTGTGAACACCTATACCTGAATCCTATAATCCTATGAATGTCCTCCCCAATATTTTCATGCGTTTATTTGTCCCTACCCCCACCATTTTGAGTAATGTCTACATTGCCCATTTCTATAAGTCCATTGTTCTGAGGATACCAGCAGCTTCTTTGATGTGAAGAGCCATCATTCCAGTTGGAACATGGTGAGTCATCATCCATAAGCAAAGTCACATCAGAGCAGTCCATCCATCAAGACAGTAGGTAATGTACATCAGCTCACGAGGCCGAATATCTTTCTCTTCATCCAGTCAGGTTCTTGTCAGCTCAATTCTAGTCTTCCAAGTGAGGGCAACAGAAGCAAGCCAAGTTTCCCACTCACTTTCTCAGACAACTGGCCCCTGTACAAATTCTCAACAAACCTGACCCTTGAGTTAGGTCGCGCCACAGGCTCAGGTTCCATGCAACTCTTTCAACTTCAGACCAGCCAGCCCATTTCCGTTTTTCCCCAAGTCCCTGTGAATACGATGTTGGGGTGTCAGTATCCAGATGCAAGTGGTCTCTCCATTGCTGCTTTACCCACTTGGGCTTAACATGTGAATCTAGGTAGTCACCCAGTGAGTATTTCAGGCTGCCTGTAGTCTTCCTTCACTCTTCAGTCCTTGAGTGGGGTCATTCTTCATTGTGTGATGAAAAATGCGAACTCTTCCAGCTTTGGTGCATTCACAGGTCAAACTGCTTGCTCAAGATTCGAAAAACCGAAGTTAACTTTTTTGGTTCAGTCTGCCAACAGTTCTAGATGCATGTTTTTCAAATGCAAATGTCCTGGCACCCAAAGCACTAGGTGGGGCTAAACTTTTCAAACAAAAACCCTTCTCTTGCAAGCAATCCCTAACACCCACTTAACAGATCCGAGTCTAAATGGTGAAAGGAGCGGACTTACAAATTCACTCTAGTCGTTAATCTCCAACATTCATTTCTATCATACATAATGTCCATAATAGTAGTTAGGAGAAATCAATATAATCCAATTGCACCTGGACCCTAAACATATGTCTTCTTAAAACTCCCAAATTCAGTCATATCTTCTTTGCATTATCCCATTCAAATGCAACAGGACCTTAGGCACCAGGAAGGACCAAACCGGGGCCTGGTCATCTTTCAGACATTTTGACTAAGTAAATTGGCTTTTGCCTCAAAAAGTTCAAATATTGCATTTCTCTGCTTAGCTTCAACTTAAAATCCATTGTATTCCTTTGCACCATTGTAGGTAGGAAATACCAAAGAGAACTTCAACAAATCAAAACCTTCACTTTCCATGCCTTTTCCAGAAAACAACGGAAAGAACCGAGTGGCCAATATGGCCTCCTCGAGCTACCCCCCAAAAAGAAGGAAAATCCAACTACACATGAGCTTGTTAAGGCAGGGGTCAAACAAGTCAGTACTCTACATATCCATGATTTGTCTCTGGAGGTCCCAGTCCTGGTACCAAAGTGTGATAGACTGGGTTGTCTAAAGAATTCAGTGACATTTATTCTGTCTCATCAAACTACCTCTTGATTGACAAGTTTGACTCCACCCCTAGCCTGGAGGTCCTTATTAATATAAAAGTATCCAACTACCATGACTAGTAAAAACTGGTCTTAGTCAATGGGCTATTCTACATTTTAGAAAAATTATTTATGTACATCCAGTTCTAAATAGCACAAATTCCAAGCTCAGACTAGAAAATGGATTTTAGGATAAATTAGTTTTATATAAACACTTTCAGGGGGTATCATATGAGCAAGAACCAATGGTGCAGAAGGAAGAAGTTCAAACCGCACTGAAAACATAAGCTGAAAACAAGGCTCAAGGAATTGATGAAATACCATTTGAAATGTTTGAACAAACTGATGAAGCACTGGACAAACTCATTGGTCGACCCCAGGAAATTTTGAAGACAGCGACTTGGCCAACTGACTAGACAAAAGATCCACATTTGTGCCCAGTCCAAAGAAAGGTGACCCAACAGCATGTTCAAATTATAGAACACTATCATTGATATCTTACACAAGCAAAATTTTGCTTAAAATTATCCAACAGCAGTTGCAGCAGACCCTTGAGAGGAAACTGCCAGAAGCTTGGGCCGGATGCAGATGAGGACATGGAGCAAGGGATATCCTTGCTGATGTCAGGTGGGTCTTGGCTCAAAGCAGAGAATACCAGAAAGATGTTTACTTGTATTTCATTGTCTATGCCAAAGCATATGTGGACCATTAAAAAACAACAACAACAACAACAAAACCTTTGGATTACCTTTAGAAAAATGAGAAATCCCATATCACTTCATTATGCTGATTCAGAAATTATACATGGATCAAAAGGCAGTTGTGTGAATACTGCTTGGTTCACAATTCAGAATGGTGTCTCAGGGTTGTATCCTCTCACCACACTTATTACATCTGTATGCCTAAACAAATCATCAGAGAATTTGGATTAAATGAAGAAGAGTATGGCATCAGTATGGGCGGGAGGCTGATCACCCACCTGAGATATGAAGATAACACAAACCTGCTTGCTGAAGGTGAGGAGGACATGAGGCACTCATGGGTGAAGATCAGGACTGTGGCTTTCTCTGTGGATTAGATATCAGTGTAAGGAAGCGCAAAATCCTCCCAACTGGACCAACGGGGAACTTCATGATAAATGGAGAAGGGAGTGAAGTTGTGAAGAATGTTCTTCCTTCGATCCATGATCAATGTTCATGGAAGCAGCAGTCAAGCGATCAGAAGACATATTACATTGGGTAAATCTGCTGCACAAGACAAATCTGCTGCACAGGACCTCTCTAGCGTGTTAAAGATCAAGAAAGTTAGTTTGAAGACTAAGGTGCCCCTGACCCAAGCCATGTGTGTTAGACAGGGTTTGGGAGTCCACCCAGACTAATACACCATGGTCGTCTCCATTGCCTTATGTGCACAATGGAATGTGAAAATTGGACATTGAATAAGGAAGATCATATTGATGCATTTAAATTTTGGTGCTTGAAAAGAATCTTTAAGGCACCCTGGACTGACTGCTAAAAGGACAAATCAATCTGTCGTGGAAGAAGGAAGGCCATCATGCGTTTTAGGGGCAAGAATGGCAAGACTTTGTCTTATATACTTTGGACATCCTGTCAGGAGAGACCAGTGCCTGCAGAAGGACATTATGCTTGCTTAAGTTGAGGGGGCAGAGAAAGAGCGGACAGCCCTCAAGAAGATGTATTGATGCTATGGCTACAACAATGAGCTGAGGCTTAGAAATAATTGGTACAAAACTGAACAGTGTTTCCTTCTATTGCGTATAGGCTTGAGATGGATCAGAACCAACTCAATTGGACCTAACAACAACAACAGTATTATATAAACACTACTCTGGCCCTGCTTCCATGGAAATGTTGATAAGACAAGATATAAGAATACTTGGAACATTTTTGACTCCCTTATAGAAATGTTTAGAAGCAGTGGTAGCATAATGTGTTACATGTTGGGCTGCGAACCACAAGGCTAGCAGGTCAAAACCACCTGTTGCTCCACAGGAGAAAGATATGATTTTCTACCTTAGTAAAGCATTAATGTCTTAGAAACTCACAGGGGAAGTTCTACCCTGTCCTATAAGGTAGCCATGAGCCAGAAATGATTCTATGGCAGCGAGTTTTTTGTTGTTTTTGTTTTAGGTTTTGAGTCTCAATTCAAACCTACCAGGTGCTCTGAGGGAGAAAGATGAAGCTACCTGCTACCATAAAAATTCAGAGACTCAAAAATCTCTACCAGGTCTCTGTGAATCAGAATGGACTCAGTGGCAGTAGGTTTAGCTGAAGTCTTACTGCAATTACAAACTATACAGTTTGCAAATAAACTTGTCAATTTATTTTATTGGCTTAGTATTATTCGGTTAATGTGTTAGTCTGGGTAGACTGGAGAAACAAATTCATAGAGACTTATATGTGTATCAGAAAGAGCTTTATATACAAGAGCAATTGTACATTAAGAAAGTATCCCAGCCCAGTCCAGTCTAAGTTCATAAGTTTGATATTAGCCCATAAGTCCCATACTAGTCTATAAATTCCTCTTCAGACTCAGGCAACACATGTAATGATGCCGAATGCAGGAAGATCACAGGCCAGTGGATGGAAACTCTTGTCGATTCAGTGGTGGTAGAGGCATCTCAGTACTGGTAGAGGTCTCCATGTGGTTCCTTCAGCTCTGATACTGTGACTGTCATCAGCCTGTCTCCATGTGACTTGTCAAGAATGTCTCTGGGAGTGAGCAAGTGTCCCGCCTCCAGCAAGCTATTTACCTCCTTCACTTATAAGTCTCAAATTGACAACAGATTATGTAAATACCGCATTGAACACTTGAATAACTCATAGATTCATCTTTAATTTCAACACTGCATTATCTCCTATTGTGGTTTAGCTATTCATTGACATCACCAGCTAGGTTTGTCACTATGGTAAAATTATCTAAGCAAATGTGAGCCTCAATTCATTCATAAACTCAAAACTTGCTGCCATTGAGTTAACTGCAATTCATGGAAACCTTATAGGACAGAGTAAAACTGCCTCTGTGGGTTTATGGGATTTTAAAACCTTATGAGTCGAAAGCCTCATTTGTCTTCTACATAGTAGCTGATGGTTTTGAACAGCTGACCTTGCAGTTATCAGCCCAATGCATAATCCACTACACCACCAGGGTTACTCTACTCATCGATGCAATGGCATAATTAACAATTCCTTTCTTACACTATTGTCTAGCATAATTTCTGGTAATAGGAATTAAAACACTGAAGCAATCCTTCTGTCAATATTTTTTTCTGTGTGTGTGTTCACGAAGCATTTATAGAACTTAATGTTTCTCATAAAGGTATGTTTAGGGATTAGGACAATCTTACTAAGTGATTTATTGCTATACTCAAGTTGAACATTAATAGACATGGTTAATTGATTTAGCTAACGAGCTAAGTGAACAATACCATGGGAAGTAAGTAGGGAAGGGATCCAGAGTTTTCTTGTCCTTAATTTTGATCCATATTATTTTAACCTCTTTCTACTTATTTTATGATATCTTACTTTCTTTCACCCCTCTATTTTGTTTTGAACCTCATGAGAAAGAAGAGCTTTTGTCAGGATGAAGATCTTTTTTTTTATGCTTTTATTAGAGGCTCTGACATCTATGATCACAATCCGTATCTTCTTCCAGTGCGTCAAGCACAATTGCACATATGCTGCCATCATCAATTTGAAAGCATTCTCTTCCCACTTAAGCCCCTAATGTCAGCTCCCCATTTCTTCCCTCCCTCCCCCACCCACTCTCCCTCACAAACCCTTGATAAGTTATAGACTATTTTTTTTCCATATCTTATGTCCCTCCGTCACTCCTCACCCACTTTTCCATTCTACGTCCCTCTGGGAGGGGATTCAAAGTTGACAGGATGAAGATCTTATCAATTGTTAATAAGGACATGGTATATCTATGGTTTGTAAATATGCTGCTTTCTTCACTTCCCAAATCCCCCATGATTTTCAAGTCTTGACAGACACTAAAGACATTTCATTCAAATCTCCCAATTATTCATCAAATTTATTTATGAAATATTTATTAAATTGTTGCTCAATGCCATAAAGTTTGTCCTGAAACATGGAAACAATGTGCATCAGAACTACATGCTGTCCAATACTGCTGCATGGCTTCAGATCTGACTTTTGGGCTATATAGAGTTTTCATTTGAAGATTTCTGGCAGTAGACCACTAGGCAATTCTTAATTAACAATAGCATTTACCAATTAATACTGCCCTATTTAGAATTGCAAACAAAAGTCCAGGGTTTAAATAAATTTCAGAATAACTACAACCCACACATATCATTCATACTTTAGGATGTATCATACTAAAGATAATTGTTGCCTGTCTGAAATTGAAATGTAATGGGACACTCTTTTGTTTTTATTTGCTAAACCTGGAAACTCTAATTTTATTAAATTTCAGTTACTGTGTCAGTCATTTCTAATGTTTCATTTGAATAACAGAACTGAATAACACTTACCATTATACTACTTGATGCAGAGAGACCAGAAAATGCTTTCTTGGGTGTTGCTTATAGCTGAGTAGCATAGTTGGTTAGCAGATTTGTAAAAATATCAATGTATAAAAAAGAGAAAGCATGTGGTGTAATAAAAATACCCTGGGAGTTAATATAATATGTGCTTTAGGTTTCACTGAATGATTGCCCAGTGCATTGGTGTAGTCCTTATGAATGAGCTACAATCCATATGGGCAATGGTTCAAAACCAGCAGCAGCTCTGCAGGAGAAACAAGGGCTGTTTCCTCCTGTAAACAGTTACACAACCCACTGGGCGAGGAGTCACCATTGACTCCATGACATGGAGTCTGTTTTGCTCATTTTTTTGAAATAAATTTTCTATAAACTTCTCTTTGAGGATGTACTTTTTCATTTGTTTATTTTCCATGACTTTGGCACATTTGGAAAATACTAATGATTGGTAGGTAAGTAGTCCATAGAATAAAATAATTATAGAAACTCCTGATAATCCAAATGAAATAATAGAAAAATGTGCTGCCATTTGAGTTCATTCTGACTCCTGGCCACCCCGTGCAGTGCACAGTGGAACTGTTCCCGGCTCCTCCATTTACAGAAGTTGATCACCAGGTTGTTCCTTTTTACTCTTCTGCTCCTGTGTGGATTCAAACCACATACCTTTCCATTAGTAGTCAGGGAAAATCAATTGTACCAAACAAGCACCTTTAAAATATAGAAAGAATCCTAGTCATAGAAAACCAGTATTTATCATTGCCATCACAATCTTGCCCTTCATTTCCTATTTCTAAAGAAGTAAACAAAATAATCTTTAGATCATCAATATATTTTTATTTAGTGTATCACAAGTACTATTTTTCTTTTATTATTTGAATGCTATCAACTATCTTTCTGTTAATGTGAAACATTTGTTTGTGTGTTGTAATTTGTACTTTCATATCTCTCTTTGGTAGCCATATTCGTTCCATTGTGATTTGGGAAAAAGAAAGAAATCTCAGCTCTATTGAAGAACCGAAAATAAAAAGTCATTTTCAATAACTCTGTGTGTGTGTATCTCAGATGTCTCTTTGAATTAATTTTGAATGGCCTCCTGAAGAGATCTAATTGCTCCCTCTGTTTAATGGGATAGAGTAAAGAGAAGTGATAATGCAAATCCTTCTAGATTTTGGCTTGTATTTTATAAAGAGATAATAAGAATTGTCTACAGATATACCTAAGGATTTTCTTAATATTCTCTTGCATTTTAAGTGCCAATAGCAAATGGTATTTAAAGAAATCACATTGTTGCTTTGTTTTTGCAAAAATCCTACAGTGAGGTAAATTTGAGACCTGTATAATATGTAGAAAATGTATTTCAGGCAATAGTACTGAGTAGAAAGCTATTTCTATTGACGAAACACCAGGTATAAAATTGTTTTTGTTAGGCAAAAAAAAAAGTGAACCAAACATTGCTAAGAATTTAAAATTATTGTTCCTTGTTATTACTTCTGTTTAACTCCCACTTTCATGAAGAATTGTGACCTCAAAAGTCCTTTATAAGGCCTGAGGTTTTGATGACAACAAAGAAAGCAAAACTCTGAATTTGATCTTCACAGTGGCCTCTATTACTAGGGACAAAGAAAGGAAACCTATATCAGAAATACTTGTCCAGTTTAGGTAGAAATTTTAAACACACTTGGTGAAAATAGAACAATTCTACCAAACCATTGTTGCTCAATAAGTTACCATTTACAACAGATAGATTTACAAAGAATTTTTTTTCCTTAACTCTCTCAGTTTTATAGCACTTTCTCAGTGTCATAGTTCTATTGAGAAAGGAAAAGGTGAACCTTACTGCTATCCATTTGAAGATAGTCAGGTTCTAGTAGGTTGGCTGTGAAATTCTTAAGTAAAGGTAAATAATATCACAGACCCCAGATACCAAGAGCCGTCAAAAATAAATATTATGACAACGATTATCCCCAGGCTATAGATGAGGAAGCCATAGAAAATTGGTTCAAAATTCTTGCCTTGAGGGTGCTCAATAAATAGCAATTCAAGGCCACCATTATGTACTGTTTCCAAACTCTGCCTTTTTTTTTTTAATCGTTTTATTAGGAGCTCACACAACTCTTATCACAATCCACACTTACAGAAATCGTGCAAAGCACATTTGCACATTCATTGCCCCCATCATTCTCAAAACACTTTCTCTACACTTAAGCCCTTGGCATTAGGTCCTCATTTTTCCACTCCCTTCCCGCTCCCCCCTCCCTCATGAGCCCTCGATAATCTACAAATCACTATTTTGTCATATCTTGCCCTGTCCGACGTCTCCCCTCACCCACTTTTCTGCCGTCCATCCCCCAGAGAGGAGGTCACATATAGCCCCTTGTAATCAGTTCCCTCTTTCCAACCCACTCTCCTTCTACCCTCCCAGTATCGGCACTCACACCAATGGTCCTGAAGGGATCTTCCGCCCCGCATTCCCTGTATTTCCAGTTCCTATCTGTACCGGTGTACATCCTCTGGTCTAGCCAGACTTGCAAGGTAGAATTTGGATCATGATAGTGAGGGCGGGGAGGAAGCATTTAGGAACCAAAGGAAAGTTGTATTTTTCATCATTGCTACATCGCACCCTGACTGGCTTGTCTCCTCCCTGAGACCCCTCTGCAAGGGGATCTCCAGTGGCCTACAAATGGACTTTGGGTCTCCACTCCGCACTCCGGCATCATTCACTATGGTAAGATTTTTTGTTCTGATGATGCCTTATACCTGATCCCTTCGACACCTCATGATTGCATAGGCTGGTGTGCTTCTTCCATGTGGGCTTTGTTGCTTCTGAGCTTGATGGCTGCTTGTTTACCTTCAAGCCTTTAAGACCCCAGACGCTATACTTTTTGATAGCTGGGCACCATCAGCTTTCTTTGGCACATTTGCTTATGCACCCATTTGTCTTCAGTGATCCCTTCGGCACCTCGTGATCACACAGGCTCATATGTTCTTTCATGTGAGCTTTGTTGCTTCTGAGCTAGATGGCCGCTTGTTCACCCTCAAGCCTTTTAATGACATGTTTAGTCCAGTTCTACCTTTATGAATTAGATTATCGAAAGTTTTGCCTATCTCCAAACCTCACTGTTTGTGTAAATAGTGTCCTGTCACCTAAATTCTTAATCTGTATAAAAAAATACATGATTATATTATATGTATATATATTTAATTCTATACCATTAACTAAATGAGAGTATGCCAGTAAGGAGTTAGTCAAGAAAACTCACAGAGGCAGTTCTACCTTGCCCTGCAGACTCACTGTGAGTCGGCTTAGACCTGACAGCAGTGAGTTTAGTTTTCTTTTTTATGTTAGGCCTAGTTGTTGAGGAAAACAAATCCAGTGTCACTCATATAGGTGTGTATTAGTTTGGGTTTACTAGAGAAATAAATTCATCAAGGCAATCATATGTGTATAAGAAAGAGCTTTATATATGAGAGCATTTGAACATTGATAAAACATCCCAGACCAGTGCAGATCATGTCAGATGTTAACCCATATGTATTATACAAATCTATTAATTCCTCTTTAGACTCATAAAACACATGCAATGATGCTGAATGCAGCAAGATCACAGGCCAGTGGATGGAAAATCTTGTGGATCCAGTGGTGGTGGAAGCATCTCAATGCTGGCAGGGGTCTCCATGTGGCTCCTTCAGCTCCAGGACTCTAGTATAGCTCCATGTGTTTTGTCTGCAGCAATGTCTCACAGGGAGTGAGCATGTGTCCTATCTCCAGCAAGCTATTTATCTCCTTAATGCCTCCAAATGAAGTTATCAAGCTGTGACCTGATTGACAGGCTAAACTCCACCCCTTCACTCTTAAGTCTCAAATTGACAACAGGTTATATAACTACCACAAGGTGTAAGAGAGAGTTTTATGCCAAGAAGTAGTTTTATATCAGGAAAGCATCCCAGTCCAGTCCAAATATAGTACATAAATCCAATACTAGTCCCTACATCTGATACTAGTCCATAAATCCCTCTTCAGAGTCATGAAATCATAAGCAATGATGCAAAAAGCAGAAGATCACAGGCCAGTGGGTGAAAAGTCTTGTGGATCAAATGACCATGGAAGCATCCCAGAGCTAGCATAGGTGAAGGCAGAGAGAGAGAGACTGAACTTCCCAGAACACTCCTTATGAGAAGGCCACACCCACAAGGAGTCACCCAGGGGCTCTGGCCTGATTGACAGGCTAGTCTCCACCCCAACACTTTTATATAGTGAGTTGGAATGAAGTTATGTAACTACCATAGGTTATGATCAACCAAAATACTATATGTTCCATGAGGATAATTTATAATGTCATCAATATCTGTCAGTTTGTCGTATTGTGGTGACATTTGTGCTTCTGTGATGCCGGAAGGTATTTGACTGGTATTGAAAATGCCAGCAGGGTCACAAAGTGTGAACAGGTTTCTCCAGCCATGGGAGACTAGGAACAGACAAAGAACAAGTTGGTTCCTCATTTTGAAGGAAGTATCTGCTCAAAACCTTATGCATAGCTTCAAAACTACGTCAGATACTGAAGGTCTAATGAATGAAAGCAGAACATTGTTGCAGACAGTGCCAGAGGATGAGTCCCTTTGGTCCTAAGGCCCTCCAATGTGACTGACGAGGAGCTGATTTCTCAGAATGGAGTCAACCAGGTGGTTTGAGTCAAGTAAAGCCTGTGGGAGCGGAGTCTTTGGGGACCTTCATTTGCTGATGGGGCATAAATCAGGTCATGAGAAACAGCTGCAAAAGTCTGCTAATGACCTGAATGTAGAATGTGGGAAGTACGAATATAAGAAAATTGGAGGCCAAATAAAATGAAATTGAATTCATAAAGATCAATATCCCTGGAATCATTGAGCTGAAGTGGACTTCTATTGGCCATTTTGAAGCAGGAAAACAGAATTTACTCTGCAAGGAATGACGCAAGCAAAAGGATTGGTGTGGCATCCATTGTCATAAAGGACATTGCAAAAATAAGCATGAAGTACAATGCTGTCTGTAGTAGGATGATATCTATCTGCCATCAAAGAGGTAGTATTCAAATGTATGCACCAGCCACAAATGAGAGTGATGAAGAAATTGAACAATTCTGTCTATGATTTCAGCTGGTAATCAATCAAACATACAAGCAAGATGCATTGATAATTATTGGTGGTGGGAATGAAAATGTTGGAAATAAAGATGGAGGAACAGTATTTGGAAAATATGGAGCAGTGATAGAAAAGAAGCTGGAGATCCCCTGATAGAATTTTGAAAAATCAAAGACTTATTCATAGAAAATCCCTTTTTTCAACAACACAAAAGGCAACTGTATACATAGCTTCTCACAGTGGAATACAAGGTTCAATTTGTCTACATTTGTGAAGAGACTTTGGAGAAGCTCAATATCAGCAGCTAAAACCAGGCCAGAGGCTGAATGATCAGGAACATTATTCATAAAGAAATAAAAGGATCATTTAAAATACAAAAATGACAGGAGAGATCCAAATGGATGTCAGAAGAAATTGAAACTTGCTCTTAATCCCAGAGTAGCTAAAGTAAATGGAAGAAATGATGAAGGCAAAGAGCTATACTGAAATTTTCAAAGAAGACAAAGACAAATATTAAAGTGAAATGTGTAAAGAACTTGAATCAGAAAACCGAAAGGAAAGAACATACTCAGCATATCTTAAACTGAAAGAACTCAAGAAAAATTCAAGCCTTGGGATGCAATCTTGAAATTCTGTGGGGAGAGTGTTGAATGATGCAGGAAGCATCAAGAGAAGATGGAAAGAATACACAGAGTTGTTGTGCCAAAAAGACCAAGTCGATATTCCATTATTGCAAGAAGTTTCATATGAGTTAGCACCAATGCTGTTGAAGAAAGAAGTTCAGGTTACATTGAAGTCATTGGCAAAGAACAAAGCTCTAGGAAATTATGGAAGATCAAATGAAATATTTCAACAAGCTGATGCAGGATTGGGAGTATTCACTGATCTATGCCAGGACATTTGGAAGACAGCTACGAGGCCAACTGACAGGAAGACATCCATATATGTGCCTATTCCAAAGGAAGGTGACCCAAAAGAATGCTCAAACTAGAGCAATATCACTGATATCATATGCCAGTAAAATTTTCCTTAAGATCACCAACAGTGGTTGCAGCAGTTCATTGATAGATACATGCAAGAGGCTGGATTGAGAATAGGATATGGAACAAGAGATGTCATTGCTGATATCAGTGGCTCTTGGCTGAAAGCAGAGAATGCCAGAAAGATTTTTACTTGTTTCATTGAAGGTGTTAGACTGTGTGGCTCTTAACAAACAATGGATAATCTAGAGAAGAATGGGAATCCCATATCACTTTGTTGTGTTCATGCAGGACTTGCACATGTATCAAGAGGCAATTGTGGGTCAAAACACGGGACTACAGTATGGTTTAAAATCAGGAAAGGTGCACATCAGAGAAGTGTTCTCTCACCACACTTGTTCTATCTGTCTGGTGGGAAAATCATGGGAGAAACTGGATTATATAAAGAGTGTGGCATCAAGATTGGATGAAGGCTTATTAGCAACCTGCTATAAGCAGATACTGCAACCTTACTTGCTGAAGGTGAGGAGTTATTGAAACCCTTGCAGATGAAGATCAAGGATTGTAGCCTTCAGTTTGAATTACAATACAATGTAGTAAGGCCAAAATCATCACAACTGGATCAATAGACAATGTCTGATAAATGGAGAAATGGCTGAAGTTGTCAAGGATTTTGTCTTGGATCCACAATCAATGTTCATGGAAGCAGCAATCAAGAGATCAAAAGACATTTTGAATTGGGTAAATCTGCTGCACAAGACCTCTTTAGAACATTGAAAAACAAGGATGCTAATTTGAGGACCAAGCTGCACCTGACCCAAGCTATGATATTTTCCATTGCTTCATATGCATGTGAAACTTGGGCGCTGAATAAAGAAGACTGAACAGGAATTGATCAAAATTTGATCAATGTGATCAAAATTTGCATTTGAATTATGGTGCTGGAGAAGAATATTGAAAGTACCGTGGACTGCTTACAGTACAAATTGAACTGTCGTGGAAGATATATGGCCAGATTGTTTCTTAGAGGAAGGATGGGGAGACTTCATTTTACATATGCTGGACATGTTTTCAGGAGAGACCAATCTCTGGAGAAGGACATCATGTTAGATTGGGTACAAGGGCAGCATAGGAGAAGAAGCCCCTCAAGGAGATGTATTGACACAGTGGCTGTATCAGTGTATGGGCTGAAATGCGTGGGCTCCGACATTAGAACAATTTTGAGGATGGCACAGGACCAAGCATTGTTTAGTTCTGTTGTACATAAGGTTGGTATGAGTCAGAACCATTAGAACAATGATAACTCTATGCCCTGTGGGAATGGTTTACAATGTCCTTTTTCAAAATAATAGTTTTCAAGAGAAACAGGGACCTACATTAACAATTGATATTTTGAGCTTTCACTTAATTGTAACCCTAACCTAAGGACAGTTAGTTCTTATGACATGGCTTTGCTCAATACCTGCCCACATGAATGATCACAGCGAAGTGTGGTAAAGAGCCCTTATGGTATCCTGCAAGCTGAAAGAATAGGGTCTGGGTTCTTAAAGACTTGCCTTTAAACAAGCAGCCCTCTGAATGAGACATTGCCTAAGTATACTCAGCGGAACCACATGAGTCAATGTGATCAAAAATTGTAAATAATAAAAAACAAACCTGGAGAAATCAATGCTCTCAGAGTCTAAATTCTGAACAACCAGTTTGCAGAAAGCTATCAAGGACAGTGAAAGCCCAAGCCTATTTGCAGGGTCCCCCATGTGGAAGAAATCTTAGATGACTCCCCTCTTATGATGGACCAAGGATGCTATCAGAAAGAGCACCCGGAGCACAGCTACTGCCGTCTTATGTCAAAATGTGACACCTTGTCATTTGATCTCCCTCTTCATCCAATGGACACTTGTTCCAGTTCTTAATATTTTCATCTTTCTTTTCTTTTTCCTTTTTTTACGTTGCCATTCTTTTTTATGTTTTAGGCTTGTACAACTCTTATCACAATCCATACATCCATCCATTGTGTCAGGCACATTTGCCCATTTGTTGCCGTCACCATTTCATCTTTATTTTCAATTGACAATTTTCTCTATTACATTCTGTCCTTGCTGGGAAGTTTATTATTTTTGTTTTGATTTTCTATGTTTCTCTGTATATTGGATCCAGGATAGGTAAACCTACAAAGATGACAGCTAGATTAATAGTTTCCAGGG
Source organism: Echinops telfairi (assembly GCF_000313985.2). Classification (NCBI taxonomy): domain Eukaryota; kingdom Metazoa; phylum Chordata; class Mammalia; order Afrosoricida; family Tenrecidae; genus Echinops; species Echinops telfairi. Next base: position 28,407,558 of record NW_022103958.1, read on the forward strand.
GTCATGGCAAAGGGTTGGACAGGAAATGGAGAGATGACGACCATGACTACAAGGAGGAAGAAATATCCTGGAATTAACAGCGATGATGGTTTTAAAATTCTTATGAATGTGATTGGGTTATTGAAATGTGTGATATGTTAATTACATGTGGGTAAAACTGTTAAAATTAATGAACTAATTAAGTTCTGCTGCTTTTATTCCAGTTATTGCTCTTTTTATTATTGCCTTACCCCTGGTATTTCCTCCTATCTGCTAAATAAAAAATATTAGGATCCTATACCTAACTATTGTCCCTTATTTTGGACAACATCCAATTCATAGAGGAACAATATGCTTCTTAAATCTGATCAACTAATGCCAAATAAACCCAGACTCTCTAACTACCCTGAAGTCCTCTTACTTGAGTTTACCATGTTTTACTTGGGTAAGTTGCCTCTATTGCTGCCTCATTCCAATAAAAACGGGCTAGCATTCATAAAACTGTCATCTTTGTCCAGACAGCCCTGACACGTCAACAAACTAGCACTGTGGAAAGACCTAATACATTTATTTTTTGTAAAGATAGCAGGGATTGAGGAGCTGGTGGAACAAATTGAGAAAAAGGAGACAGAGCAAGGGAGCGAGCGAGCGAGCGAGCGAGCAAGAGAGAGAAATAACTCATAGTGATTCTACAGCACACAGTAGAACTTCCCATAGAACTTCCAAGCCTGTAACCTTCTAAGAGAGCTGACAGCCTCATCTCTCTCCTTCAGAGTGGCTGGTGGTTGGAACTGCAAATCTATTGATTCAGCAGCCCAATTCTTAATCTACGGTCCCACTAGTTCTATTCTCTCAAGGAACAGTAGCATAAAGGGTCTCCTTCCAGTAAAGAAAATTAAGAAAAGAAATACAAATTCTAAAGAGAATAATTATAAAATCTGAACAAAATACAAAAGGCTATAGATGGTGAACAGAAGCAGTCAGATTTGGCAGTGAGTTCAAACTTGAAAGAGGTACTGACAGACAATAAAATAACCCACTGCCATTGAGTGGATTCGAACTCACAGCAAAACTGAATAGGGTTCTTCCAGCTGTAAACCTTCAAGGGAGTAGATAGCCTCCTCTTCCTCCACCAGAGCGACTGTGATACAAATTGCTGACCTTACAGTCAGTGTTCAACAGGTACGGTATGGTACCCCACTCTGGCACCAGAGAGACAGAGCAAAAGCATAAGCCCTCATTTTTATGGCATTAGCTCGAAGAACAATTATAATTACAGGGCAAGGCAGTTTTAATTCTGATTTAAAACTCCTTATATTTCTGGGCAAAATTAATTAGAAAAATGGAGTCCAAATTCAAATGTGTAAATGCCTGGCTGACTCCTGGGCAGTCTCAAACTCCGTGTGGTTAAAACTAACGGAAGTGTATGGAGTTAGCAGCTTAGGTCTAACCTGCTAACAAAAGCATCCACTCTCTTGGGAGGAATAGAATTGAGTCTCTATGCTATGCTATCAAATATACAGAAATTGTGACGAGTACACTATAGAGACTGAACTAAGTGAAATGCCCATCCCATGAAGTGTCTATTTTTTTCTCTCGCTGTCACATTAGTTAGTTGGACTAAAACTCCAGATGCTGTATGTGTGGTTCTGTGTGTGCACACTCATGTGGTAGGAAACATTTGAATTCTCTCTCAGTCACATTAACTTCCAGGTATATTCCAGGGAGTATTTTCTATACACACAAACTTCTGTTAAGTATGAAATCATAGTTTATATATAGTAAGGTTGGAAACTTACTCCTCCCCATTTACTTCCTTTCCAGAATTTCAATACTTGACAGTTTTCAAACTGAACTAAGAGCTCTGCGCAATATTTTCCTGATATGTCCAACCAGTAAGAATGCAGCATTCCTGGAGACAAAAGACACAGATACTGAAATCTCAACTGTTGTCATCACCATCTGAAATACATGATTTTCCTTAGTTTCTGCCTATACTGGAAATTGTATATTTCTATTAACATTTTACTTTTTTTAATTTAAGAATTTTTCAAGTAATACTTTCTCTAAACTTTAAAAATTGTTGTAATAGTTAATCTTTTTCTCTTTTCTTTTATTTTTCCATTCCAATATAGACTATAACTCTCTAGTTAAAAATAAGAGGTGTATCTAATCAAGATATTGGCATAAGATGTCAAAATTAAACCCTATACATAGTTTGGAATTTCTTTTTTATTATGAATAATTTTATTGGGGCTCTTATAACAATCCAGACATCAATTGTATCAAGCACATTTGTACCTATGTTACCATCATCATTTTCAAAACATTTTCTACTTGAGCCCTTAGTATCAGCTCCTCTTTTTTCCATCCCTCTCCCACTCTCCCACCCTAATGAACCCTGGATAAATGATAAATTATTGTTATTTTTATATCTTACACCATCCGCTGTCTCCCTTCACCCATGTTTCTGTTGTGCATCCCCCTGGGGCAGAGGGTGTTTTATGTCGATCGTTGTGATCGGTTCCCCATGCCTCCCCAGCAGCCCCATCTCCCTCTTCCCCTCATGGCATCACTGCTCCCTTTATGTTCCACAGTAGTTTGTCTGTCCTGGATTCCGTGTATCGAGAGCTCTTATCTGCACCAGTGGGCATGTCTGGTCTAGTCTGATTTGTAAGGTAGAGCTGGGGTCATGAGAGTGGAGGGGAGGAAGCATTGAAGAACTAGAGGAGTGCTGTGGGTTTCATCCGTGCTATACTGCACTCTGGCTGACTTGTCTCTTCCTTGTGACCTTTCTGTGAGGGGAAGTCCAATTGTCTACAGATGGGCTTTGGGTCTCCACTCTGACCCCTCTCATTCGCATCAAGATGATTGTTTTGGGTATTCTGATGCCTGATACCTGATCCCATTGAGCACCTCGTGATCACATAGGCTGGTGTGCTTCTTCCACGTAGGCTTTCTTGTTTCCCTGCTACATGGCCTCTTGTTAAACTTCAAGCCTTTAAGACCTCAGAGACTATATCTTGTAGTAGCCAGGCATTATCAGCTTTTTTCACCACATTTGCTTATGCACCCATTTTTACTTCAGTGATTGTGTTGGGAAGGTGAGCATCACGAAATGCCAGGTTATTAGAACAAAGTGTCCTTGCATTGAGGGAGGACTTGAGTAGAGGCCAATGACCTTGGTACTTAACATATGTACCTAGACCTGAATCCCTATCATTAAATATTAATATGTTTACATACCCTTATTTATAACTATAAATGTCCTTTGCCTCTTAGTTCTTTCCTCTATTTCTGTAAAGGTTAATCTTGTCAAGCTGCTCCATAATTATTAGAATTTGATTTCCCATTGTCTACATCATGATACCATTTAGCATATTTCATTGCCATCCATATGTATTTTGTCTGTTTATGGATCAACAGAAACTTTCTACAGCCTATCTGATTTCTACGAAGGAAACTAGATTAACAATTGAGGAGGTAAAACTACAGTCACTACATTTACTAGGATCTGTTTATTGTATTGGAGAAAGATAAGACTTTCTATGCCTGTCAAGAATTACAGTCTCAGAAAGCACTGGGGCAGCCTGGCCTACCGAATCTCTGCGTCAGTATTGACTTGATGGCAGTGCGTTGGTTCTCTGTTGGTCCTTCTCTTTCCAAGACCCTGATTGAAATTTAGAAAGCACAGCTCCTTCATCTCATGTGGCTTTAGCAACCCAGCATTGTTTAACTGTTGCACTTGACTTCCTGTGGCCATGGCTGTGGCTCATGTCAGAGTTTATTTTGGAAAAAGTGAAAAATTACAATTTCACAGTAGTCACTGCAGCAAGCAGCTCTGAGTGAAGAGGAGAGGCAGAGAAGAAACAGTTCCTAATTATTGATTATAGAAGTTTCTGAACATTAACCTTGGTTGTTTCTTTGTAACTTTTCAAAAATTATTTAATAAGAGGAAAGGAAAGTGTTCTTTGTTGTAAAATGGAGACTTGCTTGACTTTCAGCACTCTGTAAAATGATATGCCTATATCTACTTCCAGAAATACTAATGTCCAAAAAAAAAAATTTTTTTTTCTAATTAAAGCTCTAGGATTACGTACAGGGATTTCACTCAAAATCCACTTGATGGCAGCACACTTGAGGTGGTTTGGGGTTGTTTGTAAAGGGTCCAGCAGCCCCCCAAGGTTCTCAGCCACAGCCAGCATTTGCTCTCTAGCCCCTCCTCCCAACCCACATAGCTGAAAGTGACAATGGCCTGCCTGCTCAAGGTGTCTCACAGCAACCTGGTCTCCTCCCTTCCCTCTGCTGCTGGTTCCACAGCCAATGGGGTGCAGCGGGGCTCCATGTCATCATGATCATTTATTTCTGTCCCCAAAGTGTATTAACATGGGATTCCTTTGTTCGCTCTCTCTTTCTCTCTCCTGTTCATGTGACCACAGGTCCCTCTGCCTCTTCCTCTCTCTAGCTCCCCCTTTCTTAATTTCTCTTTTTACTCTGTCTTCTAATCTCCCCTCCCCCTGTCCCCTTTACTCTCATTCCACCCTAAACACCTGGGGGCTGGTCATTAACTCTAATAAACCTGTTGATTAAAATCCATGCCTCTGGGTCCACTTTCCTTTTATTCCTGTTCTAGCAGGGTTTTTGTTGTTGTTTGGTTTACTGATGCACGTGGGTACCCAGTGGGTCAAAATGAAAGAGTTGATCTTTGAGGAGAGAAACAGCTCAAAGCGCCTAGGTTTTTTTTTATAAGACATGATGAAAAGAGGAAATTCATTCTTTGAAATTTTCCTGTGTCGTCGAGAACCACCAAGGGAATACCAGGTCCAGCTCAGTCTCTACGAATACCAATGCTGACTGCTGAAAGTCATGGCATGGTAGGGCCCAAATCTGAGCCCCTCTGGCTTCCATGGCTGAATGTCACATGGTTGGGGTCAGACATGCTTCCATCTCCTTAACCCTATTCTGACAATACCCATTTCTCCCTCTACACTACACTTTCTGGCTAGGTTCTATAATTTATTGTAAGTGACACACAGAACTTACAGATGAGACTCATAATTATGAAGTTTATTAGGAACGTTAATAGGAGAAATGCTCAGGATACACATGTCCAGTCAGGGCATTTCTCCTCTGTAGGCAAGCCTCACTCTGCCTCTCAGCCTCTTGACCTGGCCTCTGCCCCGCTCCAGAAATGGTAAAAAGGTCTTTGCAGGCTTCCCTGCATTCTCGAAATGCGTGCCATTCGGCCATGAGCCTCATCCTGAAGACATTCAACTCCAGTTCAGTTCTGTGGCTCAACAAAACAAGCTCGCCTACTTAATTCCTGAATACTCTATGCACAAGCCAGCCTCCTGCCCCAACACGTTCAGCCTCACCGGCTCTGAGGTCTGGGAAGCCCACAGGTCTGTCCCATGCGTGGACTCCTTGATCTGCTGTGGCTCTGCCATTCCTCTGGTGTCACAGATGTCTCCTGGGTCAAAGACCTTCAATACGTAGGGATCTTGGGGTTCAGAGGATACATTCCACTCCTGTCTCTTCTCTTTTGGTGGCAATCAAATATGTCTATCTTGCTTCTGGGATGATTCATTTTATATCCAGTGGGATGATAATCAGAAGTAATCCTATTAACAATAACAGCTGAATTCTATCAGGTTCTTCCCTTCTCTTACCCAGATTCATCAAGACAGGATCATGTAGTGGAAATTATAGAGACTATGGCTAGAAGAACAGTATTAGATAATTCATTGTACTGCACTGACTCTTCAAAATCTGATCTTCTATAAGTGACCATCCAAGAAATTGAATGTAAGTGGCTATGTGTCCTTTTCCATGTATTCACTGGGGAAGTGATCCTGGTGGCAAGAGTGGGTTATGAATTGAGCTGCCGACCACAGGATCAGTGGGCTGATCCTACCAGTCACTCCTCAAAAGAAAGGCAAGGCCATCACATCCTATTCCTAAGGAATTAAAGTCTCAGACACCCAAAGGGGAAATCTACTCTGTCCTTTAAGGTCGCTATGAGTCAAAATTTATTTGATGGCAGTGAATTTGCATTTTAAAAAATTTACTTATAATCAACATTTTAATGAATCTATAAATAAATAAAATGGCCAATATGGTCCATATTTAAAATACAAAATTGTTGTATAAAGATAATTAACAATGTTAAAATAATATACATGATACTTCAATCAGTAAGTGTTTGTATTATCTAAAAAAGGTCAATACCCATGAACAATGAATTAAGCATAAAAATTCTCTGAGCCTTTCTATAGCAGATAAGTTCTTAATTGTTTCTCAGTATCCCTGTCGTAGTCACATAACTTCAGGTCAACTTGAAGTGTAGGGGTGGAGTTTGGCCTATCAATCAGGTCAGAGCCTGAAGGTGACTCCTTGTGGGTATGGCCTTCTCTAAGGAATGCCTGAAAACCTCCCCTTCTCTGCTTCACCTTCCTATTGGTGAGCCATGCAAGCTGAGACCTGTCAGAGCCTGTGATGTGTCCATCGCCATTGGTTCTGCCTGTGGTCTTCCTGTAGTCTGCATCTTTGCATTAGCCATGTGAGTCTGAAGAGAGATTTGTGGAATAGTATTGGACTTATGGACTTGATCTGGACTGGGCTGGGATGTTTTCGTGATATATAATTATTTCTTGATATAAAGCTCTCTCTTACAAATATATGAGCGTCACCGAATGTGTTTCTCTAGTCGACCCAGCCTAACACAATCCCCGTCCCCTAGCATCTATGCTCCTGGGTATGCAATGCCCTCACTTTGAATGTGTGTTGGTGAATGGACTTCCTATAACCATTAGAACATGGTTCAAGTAATGAGAACTTACTTTTAAGATAAGATCTTCCTTAGGAGTATCTTTATATCTGTAATCTTTATTTCTATCATCTTTCTACCAGGACCCACTGCTCTACAAGTTATGAGCCACTCGATGGAAAAGGCGACATGACAAGAAACAACTGTGTATGGCCATTAGATAATGGGGATTTGAAGCCCGATACCTGTCTCGTTATCAAATTGAAAGCAGATTGTCCCTTTGTCAAGACTTGAGATGACTACAGTGCTGACCAACACTTTATGAGTGACCCAGATGACTTCTAAGCCAAACTCAAATTCCTGAACTATGAAGCTGGGAGGTAAGTATTGTTTTAAACTGCATCTCAAGGGTCCCTGGTGGCAGAGTGGGTTACACATAGGATTGGTAACTGCAAGAGCAGCAATTCAAACTTATCAGTCCCTTCACAGGAGAAAAGTAAACCAATATTTCTGCTCTCAAAAAGATTTACAGCCTCAGTTACATAGAGAGTCTTCTACTCTGCCGCATACAGGCTATGATTCAGAATTGACTCATTAGCAGTGGGATTGGTTTATTGCCTAAGAAGTTTGTTGAGTGAATCCTGGTGAAGCCGTGGTTAAGCACTCAGCTGCCAGCCCAAAAGTCAGCGGTTCAAATTCACCAGCCATTCTATGAGAGATGGATGTGACCGTCTTCTTCTGTAGGGATTTACATCCATGGAAACTGTGTGAGGCAGATCTATGCTGTCACATAGGGATTCTATTAGCCAAAATAACTTGCTGGCAATTGGTTTGGTTGGTTTGGGCAGCAGGCTTCTTAATTGATCACTATACTTATTCCAACTCTCAGAGTGATCTCATTTCCATTACATTAAATTTGAACACTAAGATTGAGAAGCATACGAAGAAGAGCTACACAGATAGGTGTTGGTGATAATAGCAAGAAAAAAAATACTTTTTCAGTAAGCTAATACCAAACATTTCTCATTTTCCAAAAAGCATGAAGAATTCTAAAAGGCATAGGACATACCCTTATAATCTTTCATTGTAATCCTCCCCTGGACCAGGAGACCTGCCCTGGGGGTCACAGTCCCCACTGGTCACACACCACCATCTGTCCAGAGAGGTGGTGGGGGATTGGAGGAGAGTTGATGAGCAGGAAGGAAGGGAACAGATAAGAGGGGAGCCCCATCCACCCCTCCCCAGCAGCCCAAAAGACAGAGGGGGCACGGAGCTCCCAGGAAGTGGGAAAAAGGGACACGCTCCCAGGTGCTGATGGATTGGGGAAGTGAGGGGAGAGAAGAAGCTGAATCTCCAGCCCAGCTCTGGCGGCTTGTGCTGCTGCTGCTGCTGCTGCTGCTGCTGTTGTTGTTGTTAGGCGCCATCAAGGATGTTCTGAACCACAGAGACCCTGTGCACAACAAGTCAAAACACTGATCAATCTTGTGTCTTCCTCAAGATTGTTTCCATGCTTGAACCCATTGCTGTATTCATGGTCTCAATATATCTCATTGAGGGCCTTTCTCTGTTTTGCTACCTCTCCACTTTACCAAGCACAACGTCCCTCTCCAGGAACCGGTCTCTCCTGACAGCATGTCCTCGTATGTAAGCTGAAGTCTTTCTGTGCTGGACTCTAAGGAGCACTCTAGAGGTATTTTTTCCAAGACAGATTGATTTGACCTTTTAACCGTTCATGGTCCTATCAATATTCTTCTGCAGTATGACAATTCAAAAGCATAGATTCTTCTTCAGTCTTCCTTACTGAAAACCCAATCGTCACACATATACACGGTTGGGCACACTTAAGTCCTCAAAGTGCTTCTCCCATCACCATAATTCAAATACACCAGTTCTTTGTCGGCCTTCTTTATTCAGTGTCCAACTTTCACATACATATGAAGCAATGGAAAATACCATGGCTTGGGTCAGGTGCAGCTTAGTCCTCAAATTAACATCTTTGTTTTTCAATACCCTAAAGAGGTCTTGTGTAGTATATTTACCCAATAAAATAAATCTTTTGATCTCTTGACTTCTAAGAGCATGGACTATGAATCCACACCTGGGAAAACAGGGTCATTCTGTTGAAGCTCATTTAGAGGGTTATAAACTTCCTGCCATTGAGTCAGCTCTATTCATGGTGGTCTTATAGGACAGAGTAGACCTGCCCTCTGGGTAACTCTTTACATGAACAGAAAGACTCATCTTTCTCCCTTGGAGATAACTGCTTTCTCCCTGGTTTTGAACTGCAAGCCTTGTGTTTACCAGCTCAGCATGTAACCGACTATGCCACCATTAAAGGTCTAAAGTTATTCTCTAAAGGTTGGTTATTCATACTTATAATACATTATAAATATGTCAGCTAAGACACCAGGGGCACTCTGAAGAAGGACAAATTATGGAAGGCAGGGACTACCCTTAAAAAGTTATTTCAAATGTATGCAGAAATAAGGAATCATCTGCATGGATGATCATTTTTTAAAAATCTGAAGCTTAGCTGGATAATTGAAAAACCTTCCCCCAGCAATGCTCTAAAATGTGGGGACTGTCTACTGGGGCATGATCTTGCTTCTTCTCGGGATGTCAGAAGTTGATGGAAGTATCCATTAACTGACACAATGCACACAAGTGCCCTGGAAGGCCACCGTGTCCAGGGACTGCTGGTACTTAAAGAAGATGTGAAACGTTTTACTCCTCATAGAGCTTACATACATTTCATCCGGTATTTACAGGAATCTATGGGTATATTTAAACATGGATGTGAAATCTGGGTCATTGATTATTTGCTGTCTCATTTTATCAATTAAATTATTATTTCTTCTGATATTAAATATCCCCTCAAGAGGATTTCATGAGATAAAATATTTTAAAGTGTACCTTGCACTTACAGAATTCAAGAATATGCTTGAATTGCTCTAAAATATTACCTTTCTCATGGCTCAGTAGTATATGGTCACTGGGACTTCTTCCCCAACCTACTCCCCTATAATATTCTACTCTCAACAGCAGGATGCGGACTGAACCGCTCCTTCAGGAACCTAAGTCTTCATGCTCCAATTCCCAATCCGAATGGGATTTCCCTCATAACGGTATTTCCCTCATGCTCTTCAGAACAGGTCCCACTCTGCTCTAGATTTCAAGCCTCTGGGCCCTCGGAACCATGATTGGCATTTTCTATTCACTACGTGTTCTCTATTTCTGAACTCAAATCCTGTTTTTGTTGACTCTCAATGTTGTCACTTCAAACATAAGGATAATAATAGCCATGAGTGCCAATTGCATGTAATTATATAAATTGACTGCCTATATAACACAATTCCTTGCACATATTTAATAACAAAGTCATTGATAATATCATCATCATTACCACTATCACTTGGATCTGCAGACATCAGTGGACCAAGGACCACTAAGAAGATACAGAACGGATTTACCAAAATAGATAAAAATCTATTTTTCTGAAGATGTACTCCTTCAATTTAATTTCTTGCTTATTAAATATGTCAATCAATTTGTCTGTGTCCTCATCAATAACACTCAGGACAGTATCTGTCTCTTCAACTTGGTATGAGAGGTAAATGAAATAATAGATATTAAAGCTCTGCTGTGGCAGTTTTATAATTTTATGTCAACTTAAAGACATATGAACGTGTAGAAGTGGTACCCGATTTGTCAATGAGGTCACAGCCTAAAGGTGCCTCTTGGGAGGTTTGGCCTTCTCAAAGGAGGCAACCTGAGAACCTACCTCTCTGAGCCTCCACTCTCCTGCTGCTGGTCACCCTGAGAGCTGCCGGAGCCCTGCCGTGTTCCCGCCGCCCTTGGATCCACCAGCCTGTAATATTCCTGCATTCTGCACCGTTGCATGGAATTGTGTGAGTCTGAAGAGATGCTTCTGGACTGGTCGTGGATTTATGGACTTTAGTTGGTCTGGGCTGGGGTGTTTTCTTGATATATAATTACTTCTTGATATAAACCTCTTTCTGACACACATGTCCCTGGATTTGTTTCTCTAGTCAATCCCGCCTAACACACTGCTCCAAAAAATGTGTTGTACATCCTAGCCCCTATAAAGTCAATCTCTGCTGAGAGAGAAAAGAGATCAAACAAGCAAGTGGGCAATCAGAGATGGGGAAAGAGGGTGGAAAACGACATCAATATTACTGAGGAACTAGGGTGCACCCAGAGTGGACAGAAAGAAAAAAAATCTTCCTCCAGAGTTGGCACCCTCCCTTTAGAATTCCAGTTTTCAAAAGTGAAATAATAAATTTCAAACACCCATTAGTGATGAGGCTGTGGGTCAGAAACAGGAGCACAAAGCTCATGACCACCAAGAAATAAGAGCCACCAGCTACTCCACGAGAGAAAGCTGAGACCACCTAATCCCTTAAAGATGTACACTATCCTAAAACCCTATACAAAGTCATGTTGAGTTGGAATCAACTAGGTAGCTGTGGCTTTGTTTGGGTTTGTGGTATTTCTGTTATAGCAGACTAAATAAACTAATACAATCTCTGTAAGAGAGAATTTTAAGGTCCCTATGTAATTATATTTTCTTCCCATGTAATGATATCCGAGCCAGGCCTTTTAACTGGTTATATCTTGCTCAAATTATCTTGGAAATGCTTCAAGCCTGTGAGAAGCTTCAATCAAAAAACTCAAAACAATATTGAGATACACTTGTTAAAAGATTCTTAAAAATTGAATGAAGGCATAGTTATTAGCAAACATTTCGGCTGAATTTATTTTAGTTCTCTATAGTTTTATAAGGACATGGTTCATGAAGATAGGGTTGATTCAGCAGTAAAATTAATCATCTGCATGTGGGAACCCTGGTTAGATCCCAGCCAGTGCAGCCCTCCACCAGCTGCCACTGGAGATGGGAATGCTTCCCGGACCCCAGGCATATCAAAACCTGTGGATACATGAGTCATTTTCACAAAATGACAGAGCTTTTGCCTATAGTTTATGAAAAACCTTCTATATGTCTTAAGTATTTCTAGATAACTTATAATATCCAAAACAAAGTGAATGCTATACAAATAAGGCTTTGGGCTCCCTTTTAGCATTTGAGGGATTGCTTTGACCAGTTCATTGCTCGTTAGGAGCTATCTTTGTTCTGAATACATTCAGTTCTGAGTGCAGAACCCACAGATATAAAGTGTTGGTTATAACACTGAACAAAGTTCAGCAGACTCAGTTTCTTCCAGAATAAAATGGACTATAAATAATAAGAGGGCAGTATACTTCCAAAAATCATCAGTGGACCATCATGATGTGGTGGTCCACTTGACAGCTGTTAACAACACAGTTCTTTTTTTTTTTTTTTTAACATAGTTTTAATATGGAAACAAGAAGCATATAAATCTCTTCCTTCTCAGATACTTGCTCTTTGGTTTTAATTTTACCAGAAATATTATCAATCAAAAACAACCGTTTCTCACATAATTACTAAATAGAAACCTATTGGCACTGACTTGATTCTAGGCTGGAGCGAAACTGCCCTCAGGACAGGGCAGCCGAGGATGTCATTTGGGTGGCCACAGGCTGCCACACCTATCCCCCTGGTCTTTCTGTTAGCAGTCACATGCTTAACAACTGCGCCACCAGAATGCTTCTTGAGCCCTCCCTTGCATTTTTAGTGACATTTATATTAGTAGGGGTCATCATTTACAATAGTTAATGTTATTATTCTTTCTTTTAGAGGGATTTCAAATAAAGCAGATTTATAAGGAAAAAAGTCATTTTGTAATAAGACATTGTAACCTATTAAGTCCATAGAAGTCACCTAATAAAGAAAAAAATGCCATCTCTATATCAGAGGATTTTGACATGCTTCACAGAATTTCTGCAGAATTAGAAATGAGCCTCACCACTCATTAATAAAAGCATCCAATTCCTGTCTCCAATGCATTTCTGTGAAAATTCCTCCTTTTCACCTTTCTTTATGTAAGACTCTGGAATTGATCACATCTGTCTTGGGTGAGAGGCATGGAATGACTCATTGCTAAGAACTACAGTATTTCTCCCTGACATTGCAATTTACAGTGACTAACAGTCATCAGCCAGTAATCAGACTATCATTAATGCCCCAGGTTTCCTTTCAACCTTCCTAGCAAAATCACATAATGGCCAGGCACATTTTCATTTTCTTCCAATTGTATCAGCTCATTCAGTCTACGCTCCCATTTATTTCTCCTGAATGCATGTGACAATAAGCACATCTCCAAACTTACTTTAAGTTGCTTCCCTTTATAATAATGGTCTAGATTATTATAATAGTCATTGTAATTTGGCATAATAGTATACTGATGAAGTGATCAGCTCCATATCAAAAAGTCAGAGGTTCAAAGCCACCAGCAGCAGTGTGGGAGAAAAACGTGGCAGTCTGCTTTCATAATGATTTACAGCATTGACCACCCTGTGGGGGAGTAGATATTGTCTTATCACAGACAGCATTGGACTTCAGATAGATCTTGAAATGTGCATTTTTAAGATGAGTGCAATGTCATTCCCCCTTGAACTTGTCATTCACAGCATAGTAAGTCAAATGATTTCCAGATTCAAAGTGGCAAATACCAGTCTATTTCAGCTCACTAATGCTTACAACAGTGGTTGTCAACATGTGGGCTGCGAACCCTCTGGGGGTCGAACGATCCTTTTACAGGGGTTGTCAGATCATAACACTAGCAAAATTACAGTTATGAAGTAGCAACGAAAATAATTTTATGGTTGGGGGGGGTCACCACAACATGAACAACTGTATTAAGGAAGGTTGGAAGGTTAGGAAGGTTCAGCATTAGGAAGGTTGAGAATCATGGGCCTAGAATGCTGATCTTTATCCAATTCATATTTTCAAACTTCCAATTTTCATAGATTATACTTTGTGAAACCCAAATTCCAATTATTAATAGATATTTGCAGCTGCTTCTCATTTTAAGATGCATCCCATCAACATCAACAAATGAAGGTCTAGCAGGCTCTACTCCAAAAGACTTAATCTACTCACAGTAGGACAACCCACTCTCCTTTGCAGAGGTAGCTCTTCTCAGTCATAGTTTGCGTGTCTTCTGACCTAAGGGGCTGCCCTTCTAGCATTGTCTCTGATTCTACTCATGAGGCTTTCAGTATCTGGCAATGTTTCTATGTTCTCTCACCATAAGGCTGTCGCAATGAGAACAATAGTTAACATCATGATCAATGGAGAAAAACATGAAGTTGTTAAGGATTTCATTTTGCTTGTACCCATGATCAATGCTTCTGGAAGCAGCAGTCAAGAAATCAAACAACTTGTTGCACTGGGTAAATCTGCTGCACAAGACCTCTTTAAAGTGTTGAAAAACGTAAATGTTACTTTGAGGATTAAGCTGCGCTTGACCCAAGTCAATCACCTCACATGCATGTGGAAGTTGGGTATTGAATAAGGAAGACTAATGAAGAATTGATGCCTTTGAACTCTGATGCTGGTCAAGAATCTTGAAAGTCATAGACTGCCAAAAGGAAAAAAATAAATCTGTCCTGCAGGAAGTGTACAGCCAGAACGCTCCTTAGAAGGGAGGATAGTGAGACTGTCGCACAGATTTTGAACATGTTATCAGGAGAGACCAGTCCTTGGAAAAGGACATCACGCCTAGAAAAGCAGAGGAGCAGCAACGGAGAGGAAGGCCCTTGAGGAGCTATATCGACTCCATGGCTACAGCGATGGGATCAAATATAAGAACAAAGTGAGGACGGCACAGGACTAGCCAAATTTGGTTCTGTTGTACAAGGGGGAACTGAGTTGGTAAACAACAAATATTTAATGATGAATAGCACACATACTGTATAATGAACCTATTCTGTTTATGTAACACATAACTTATATAATCTATAACACAACTTCAGGACATAAGCATTAACATTAGCCTTGTTTCACACTTAAAGAATTTGAAACAGAGGAAAATTAGGTAACCTGGGCAAGGTAACATTATGATTAAGTGGTAACTCAGGGATTTGAACTGTCCTACTTGGCATATCATGCCTTGATGTGCTTGTTTGAGTATCTCAATGGTAAAATGCTATGGTAATAATCTCTTTGGGAGTCCCAAGGAGCAGGAGATTAATTGTGTTCCAAATGTTCCACTCTTCCACAATGCAATTCAGCTCCATTTTTTCTCATTCCTCCTTTGAGTATGCTCCTCACATTCCTGAGCTTTGCAAATTACTGCAGCATCCCAAAGAGACCCTTGAAAGTTTGAGGAAATGTCTCACATGGAGGTGGGTACCATTCAGTGCAAAACCCTAAGGACAGGCAGGAGTGAGCATATGCAGAGCCCAGAGCCAGTAACCAAGGACCTCTAACAGTAACAGTAGGTCCTCTTGCTTCTACCAAATGTCAGTCAAGAAATGGAGGTCCGGGTACCACGATAGCCAGGCACCATCAGCTTTCTTCACCACACTTACTTATCACAATCCATACATATATCCATTGTGTCAAGGACATATGTACATTTGCTGCCCTCATCATTCTCAAAATATTTGCCCTCCACATCAGCCCTTAATATCAGTTGCTCATTTTCCCGCTCCCTCCCCACCTCCCTCCCTCATGAACCCTTCATAATTCACATTATAGTTTTGTCATAAGTTACACTGTCTGACGTCTTCCCCCACCCTCTTCTCTGCTGTCCCTCCCCCAGGGAGGAGGCTATACATAGATTCTTGTAATCAGTTCCCCCTTTCTACCCCACATTCCCTCTACCCTCCAGGCATCATCCCTCTCACCACTGGTCCTGAAGGAGTCATCTGTCCTGGATTCCCTGTGTTTCCAGTTGCTATCTGTACCAATGTACATCCTCTGGTCTAGCCAGATTTGTAAGGTAGAATTGGGATCTTGATAGTGGTGGGGAGGAAGCATTCAAGAACTAGAGGAAAGTTATATGTTTCATCATTGCTACCCTGCACCCTGATTGGTTCATCCCCTCCCCACAACCCTTCAGTAAGGGGGTGTCCAGTTGCCTTCCAATGAGCTTTGAGTCTCCACTCTGCACTCACCCACCTTTACAATGATATGATTTTTTTGTTCTTTGATGCTTGATACCTGATCCCTTAGATAGCTCGTGGTCACACAGGCTGATCTTAAAGATGTCATCAAAGAATGTGGGCCTATTCATACCCTCTACTAAGCCAGTATGTTGCAGCAATTCATTGACAGGGGTCTAGAGATTTAGACCAAGTTTAGAACAGGACGTGGAACAACAGATATCATTGCTGATGTCAGATGGCTCTTGGTGCAAAGCAGAGAATACCAGAAATGTTTACTTATGTTTTTATTGACTATGCAGAGGCATTCAACCGTGTGGATCATAAGCCTTGGATAGCCATGAGAGGAATGGGAATTCCAGTAGACTTTATTATGTTTCTATGGAAAACATATATGGATCTTGAGGCAGTTGTGAGAACAGAACAAGGGAATACTGCATGGCATACAATCAGAAAAGTGTTCACCAAGGTTGTATCCTCTCACCATACTTGTTCGATCTATATTCTGATCAAATCATCAGAGAAGCTGATTTACATGAAAAAGAACATGGCATCAGGATTGGAGGAAAGCTTATTAACAATCGGAGATATACAGATGACAGGACCTTGCTTGCTGAAAGTACTGAGTACTTGAAGCAGTTGGTGATAAAGAGAAAGGACAGCAGTCTTTAATATGGGTTTCATCTCAATATTAAAAAAGGCTAGAATCCTCACAACTGGACCAATAGGTAAGTAACATCATGATAATTGGAGAAATATTTAAAGTTATCAAGAAATTTGTCTTGCTTGACTCCACAGTCAGTGCTTGTGGCACAGCAGTCAAGATACCAAAAGGCATATTGCTTTGAGTAGGTCTGCTGCCCAGACCTCTTCAGGGTATTGGAAATCAAGGAGGTTATTTTGAGGACTAAGCTGCACCTGACCAAAGCCATGCTATTCTCCATTGCCTCGTATATACGTGAAAGGTGGACAGTGAATACAGAAGACAGAAAAAGACTTGGTGCGGTTGAATTGTGGTGGTGGGAGAAGAATATTGACTGCATCATGGACTAATAAAAGAACAATCTCATCTGTCTTAGAAGAAGTATGGCCAGAGTGCCCCTTAGAGGCAAGGATGGCCAGCCTTGATCTCACCTAATGTGGACATGTTGTCGGGAGAGACCAGTCCCTGGAGAAGGACACCACGTTTGCAAACGTTGAGGAGCAGCAAATAAGAAGAAGATGCTCCTGGAGCTGCATTGACTCCATGGCTGCATCCTGGGCTCAACTGTTGGAACGATAGTGAAGATGGTGCAGGACCGGAGAGAATTTCCCTCCATTGTGCACATGGCTAGGAATTGATTTGATGACACCTATCAACAACAACTGTGGTGGAACTCATCCTTGGTGGTACAGTGGTTATGAGTTTAGCTGCTAAATTTGAGGTCAGCAGTTCCAAACCCCCAGCCGCTCTGCCTGAGAAAGATGTGGCTTTGGATTCCTGTAGAGATGCATTAAGACTCTGATGCACACAGGGGCAGTTCTACCCTGTCCTGTAGGGTCACTATGAGTTGGCAGTGACTTGTTGGCATTGGGTGGGTTTTCTTGTTTTTTAGTTTATGGCTCCCAACATTTCCCCTTGCAACGTAATTATTTTTGCATGATAAAAGATTATGACTAGAAAGTCCTTATTAATTGAATAGAACTCATCTACGTTATACATTCTGGATGTAATAATCATCAAACTCAGATTTTTTTTTTTAGCTATTTAGTATTTTTATTTCCTTTTCTGTTTTTATAAACAGTTTGATTGGGACAGTATCCAAATACCATATAATTAAATAGTTCAATCTTATCAAGTATTGTACAATCATTACCACAATCAATTTTAGAATAAAGATTAAGAACTTTTATGACAACGAAGGACAGTAGGTTACTTCTCTGTAGCATAAAATAAATTTAGTAATTTTTTCCTCAGATTTTCCTGTGATATCTGTTGGAAATATAAAGATATTAAGATAAAGCCCCAAATACCAAATGTATTCATGTCGAGCCAATCAATAAGACAGAGCAGCACTTCCCTGAGACAGGGTAGGGAAAAGGTCGAGTTCTTCCACATAAGAATGACTTCGGGAAATGGATCCAGTCCAGAACATACAAAACATTACGTCCTGTTAGTGTCTACATTTGAAAAGCTTTAAGCCCTCAGACCCTTGTAAAATAACTTATATCCAGCTTGTTCTCACCTCCTTCAAAGAACAATCATTATGTGCCCTTGCGAACCTTCTCCTGTTCTCTTGTTCCAGAGGCAAGATCTGCATTGCCGTAGAGCCTCTCACATGTCCCCTCGCAAGGCCCTTCTCTTTCTAACAACCCCCTTCGCTTGCATGACGAGCTTGACTTCCCACTTCAGAACTCTTACTGAGCTGGGAAACACCCTGCCACTGGAAAGACAGCCCAGTAACATCCCCATAGGGTTTCCCAAACAAAATAACTTTATGGAATTACACAGTCATATCTTTCACACGCAGAGCCTACGTCTTAATGACTGCTCCATCAGGTCTTCTAAATATGAAAATCCAAAACCCTCACTGCCATTAAATCCATCCTGACTCACAGAAACTCTGTCTATTTTTGAGAATAAATCTGTTCTATTTCTGAGAATGAATCTTTACAGGAGCAGGCAGTCTAATCTTCCTCCATAGTGCAGCTGGTAGTTCTGAACTGCTGGCCTTGCACTTAGCGGCACAACACTGACCTCACAGACAGTAGGATTGAGGTAGTACAACCTTTATTTCAGGCACTCTGGCAACACGTTTTCAGATTAACAATCTGTAAACCCTTATGCTTCCAATGCTACTCCCGAGAATTTGTCTGTAGAAGGAAGCATATTTGCTCTTTAATAAATTAGCTCCCAGTATTATCTGTTTGTTTTTTATTTTATCCTGTCTAAAATCAAATAGCTTATAATACAAAAGTAAATTAGAACAAAAATGGGAATAAAGTGAGGGGCTTATGACAGGGAGAGATATTTCTGTTTGTATGATCATGGACAAAATGTAATGCAAGTAACTCATATTTGAATTGGGCCTTGGTTTATATATATAATACTATTGGGCCTTGGACCCTCACTTATATATATAATGCTATTGAATTAGGCCTTCGTTTATATATATAATACGATTGGGCCTTGGACCTTCACATATATATATAATACTATTGAATCGGGCCTTCACTTATATATATAATACTATACTGTGCAATAAGTGGGGAAGGGACTTCTGAGGAAAAAAATATACTTGAATGTGTGTGTGTCTGTGTGTGCGTGTGTGTAACATTTATGAGATTTTCTACCAAAAAACATAAACAGTGGAAAGATTTTAAGTACTCTCACTTTACCTTGCCAAGATTATTTCAAAGTGTTGATTATTTCTTATTTATCCATTGGCAAGGGAAAGAACAAGAGATATTATTATTCATTGGTATGGCCAGGAAATTAAAACAGTGATCATGGGAATCCATTTCCTGGAAAATATTTGCAATTTTTGCCTTAATAGAGAATATAATAACTATAAAGTTTCTTTGCTTACCATGAGGTCTTCCTAAACACAAAGAGTTGCTTTCAATAGATGTTAGCTTTATTAACAGATATCAGCCATTTTCTTCTCTGGTATCTGTTTTGGTTTGCTTTGCTTTAGTCAGTCCCAGCAATCAATGTAGTGTCTTGAATTTTTGCTTCGATGAAAAAAAAACACCCACAAAACAGAATAAGTAAATAGCAATATTAGAGTATAAACTCTGAAGTACTTAATTTGTGGAAAAGGATGGCTTACAATGGAAACTCTGACTCCATTTTGAGTCTTGACATAATTTTATTCTCCACTTGCCTTCTTTATGATCTTTAACTAGAAATGTGGCAGCTTTACCTCCAGGTGAGTAGCCCTGGTGCAGTAGTGGTTACTCCTTGGCTTGGAACCCTCATGGTCTGCAGTTTGAAACTGCCAGCAGTTGGGGGGGGAGTGGAGAGGAGAGTAGAACGAGTGGTGGGCTTTCTACTCCTGTAAACAGTTAAAGTCTTGGAAACCCACCGCATTTGCTATGAGGCAGCATCGTCTCAATGGCAATAAGTCTGCTTGGTTTTGCTTTATAGTCAGGCAGAATGTATTGAAAGTAGATTGGATCAACTCCTAAGCCAGCTCAGAGAAGGTGGTCTTGCAACCTGCCTGGCATAGCCTGAGTGATCTACAGATGTATGCCACTTGGAAGCTGGGTACCACATGCCATGCGTCATACCCCGATCAATCCGTGCTCAGGTGCCTGAAGGACCTAAAACCTAATCCAATATATATCCTACACAAGTGGGAAAGGACCAGCCTACAACAGTGAAGAATTTATCTCCCACTATTTATGATCTTGTGGTGGTTCCTTTGTTTAATATCATTTATAATTAGCCCCGTGATCTTTAATCCTTTGAACATCATTCTATTCTCATGGTAATGATTTTCCTCTTCTTTCTGGTTTTGTCTTATCTTTATCCTATTTAAGCTTAACGAGGTAGATTATTCTTTATAACATAAAGAGGACAAAAATATGCACATTTATCAGTTCAAGGAAGGCAGACATGTGTTTAATATGTTTAGAAGCTGGTGAGGTAAGGGAACACAGGAATAAGAAAGATTGCAATGTGCTCAGGTAAAATTATGTTCAATTGTAAGTGTTCAGAAATAAATTAAACATGTAAAATAGAAAATAATATTTACAAATATATATATATATATATATATCATAAGAGAAGATGGACCAGCTTGTCCCTCACTCTTATCACAATGATGACTCACCAGGATGTCTTCACGGCTTCATTCTTTGACAGCGACTAAAACAAACCAAACCAAATAAAAGCAGTTGCCAATAGTGAATGCGCACACACAGTTACACTACAGGACAGAGCTTTCCAAGACTGTGATCATGGTGGAAGAAGCAGGTGACATATTGTTTATAGCACTCTGCTGCTGACTGTTAGGTAGATGCTTTGAACCTCCCAACTAACTGTTCAGCGGGAAAAAGATGTGATAGTCTGACGCCTTAAAGATTTCTAACCTTAGAACCCCCCTGCAGCAGTTATGCTGTTTATGGGGGGGCTTTAGATTACCCAATCACCAAAATAAGCATGGGGTTACTTGTATAAGGTACAATTGTTTTCCCCACACACATAAAAGATTCATCAAGGTCTGCTTCGCATCTGTATCTCTCCCAAGCCCACAGCATTGCCCTACAAAATTAAAACCTCTTTTAAAATGTAAAATTCTGGACACAGATGAAGTACCCAGGAACCAAGATAAGAATAGGTTTACTTAGGCTTAATCTGTAGTAAATAGATTTGAAAGTGTAGAGAAACCATGGGAAACTATCAGATGCAAATTATTCAATAGACCCAAGTAAATGTATGCTTGTTGATTAATCCACTGCTGCTCACACTCTGTCCGATGAATACTCATTGGCCTCAAGTCAATTTGGCCTCATACAGACCCTGCAGGGTCACTATATGTTCAAATAGATTCTACGACAGAAAGTTTTGCTTTATGGATTAGAAATATCAGAACTGTAAGAAATATAAAACAAAATACTTTAAAAATAATATCTGTGAAAGTTAGTAGACTTCAAGGAAATCTATACTTGCATTCCAAATTTGCTAATTACCACATTTCTAAGCATGTTATTTTAATTCTGGTCTCATTTCCATATCTCTGAAAAGAGAGATTAGATGCTAACTCTCAACGTATAAATTTTCTAAAATAAATATTAGTAAAGAAAGCTAATAAGAGATAAATATGGTAAAGTCATATCACATATTTAAAATACTCGTATTGAACTCTGAGTTCAGAGAACACAGTACAATAATACTGGCAATTATTCCTACTATTAAATAAGGATATGAGATGGGGGACATGACTCATAGCAAATATTCTCAGGGCTTTGTTTTCTCTTGAATGTGAGCATCTTGACTATTATTCTAATATTTTAGGAAGCATTTTCTCATCTTCTGAATAGCTTAACTTCTATATTCAAGCAAGCAAACTCACCT
Source organism: Echinops telfairi (assembly GCF_000313985.2). Taxonomy (NCBI): domain Eukaryota; kingdom Metazoa; phylum Chordata; class Mammalia; order Afrosoricida; family Tenrecidae; genus Echinops; species Echinops telfairi. The sequence goes on from NW_022103958.1 coordinate 28,429,415, forward strand.
GGTGTGAATAGTCAAAGAAAGAGCAACACCTTCCCATGATGGTCTGGGCTCATTCAGATAACGATGTTCTTCTAGAAAATTTAGAAAATTACAGGGAGTACATGTTTTGACGTGTATGCTATGAGTACATTTAGCGATATTTACTTCTGTTGGCGCTAAGTGAGAGAGAAAGAGCAGGGAACTCTCTGGAGGATTAAGGTCCAGTTTCTGTTTAGTGGCTGATCGATCCCTGGGGATGCTCCTAGATGAGCTAACTGTTGTGGTGTCAGGGCTCTCCCAGCAGCTAGTTTAAGCAGATCCTTAGAACATGAGGCATTGCAGTAACCACATCCAAGAGTTCCAGCCTCCAGTGAAATGCCCCACCCTGGGCAGTAATACAAATTCATTCTTCTGAAAAGAGCATATGTGTATGTGTGCTCCCCAAGTTAACTATGATAAGCATTTTCTGAGACCAGACCCACTTAACATTGTAATAGGTCATTGTCAATGTCTTCAAAGCAAACGCGAGTATCCACTGGGCGGGCATTCCTGGGAGACTGTGAGCTCCTGCAATGAAAGGATGTTTAGCCGTGAAAGGTAGTGATTCATGGCTTCCAAGGTGCCCTTGGAGATTTCCCCATTTACCAGCGGAGGGATCATGCAAGCCTTATCGCTTTTCATTTCCGCAATGCAGAGCCTTTTCCTAAGTGGGAACAAGGAGCAGGATGGCAGCTTCTGAGACAAAACGACATACAGGGTTGTCAAATCCACATGGTGTCATCAGTCAGATACATGCAGGTTTGTTTCATAAATGCAGCAGAGTGCAAGGCCATGGATACCTCTGCTCCTGGTAGACAGTGTTTGTTACATGGAACAAATTCAAACACACTGACTGACATTGAGTCAGTTCTGATGGCTTACTCTTTTTCCCTCAAAACATCTTTTTTTTCTAAAACAATTTTTGGATTTAAACTGCCAACCTTGTGGTTAGCATCATAATGCTTAACCCATGGTGCCACCAGTACACGCATAGTTAATAAAAAAAAGTAGTACATTGATCAGATATAGACAAGATCATTTTTTTTTGTAGTTAATAACCTCAAATTTTGTGTTGCAATCAAACTTTCTGGAATATTCTGCTAGTTTTTAACACCTAATCCACATTTTACTTAGGTAAAAATAAACTGTACAAAACTGATTTTCCTCACAAAAATTAGAGCAGTATGTTCTGTATTATTCTTAAGTAAACCTCGAAATATTTCCCCTTGTAAGATACCCAGCTTTTGATCATAGGCAAGATAGAGATGTTGTCATGGAAAATGAAAAAAGGAAAAGGCAAAAATCACTTGTTCTTGGAGTCCGTCTCTCTTGGACCCTGAACCAAAAATGTTCAGAATTCTTCTGTTAAAACATTGATTCTCAACTTTTAATACAGTGCCTTATGCTATGGTGACCTGTGAACCATAATATTATTTTCATTGCTACTTCATAACTATAATTTTGCTACTGTTATGAGTCGGGCAGCCCCCTGTGTAAGGGACATTCGACCCCCAAAAAGGGTCACGACCCACAGGTTGAGAACCACTGTGTTAAAATGTTTATGACACAGTTAACTCCTAGACTCAACCAGAGGTAGAGCAACAATAATAACTACCACTTAATCATTTGAACTTTGATTATAACTTGTTACTTTACATTTGTTTAATGTACATAAACTCTACACATTTAAACTTTAGGGGGCTCATAATTTTCATAATTTCCATCATAGGACGCCTGGTGGCATAGTAGGCTATACATTGGGGTCAAAACTGCAAGGTCAGCATTTAGAAACTACTAGCTAATCCATGTGAGAAAGATGTGGCTTTCTACTCCATTAAGGATTTAGTCTCAGAAATCCACAGGGGCAATAACACTCTGTCCTCTAAGGGCACTATGTGTTGAAATGGGCTCAATGACAGTGAGTTCATTATAGAGTTTCAGTGTCTAGCTAGGAAATTTGGGAGACAGTTACCTGGCCCATACACTGAAAGAGATACATATTTGTGCCCACTCTAATAATGAAAGGTGATCCAACAGAATGTGAAAATTAGCACACAATATGAATATCATATACAAATAAAATTTTGGTTGAGATAACTTAAAAATGGATGCAGCAGCACATCAACAGGGAACTACCCAAAGTTCCAGCCAGATTCAGAAGAGTTTTTGTAATGAGGAATATCATTGCTGACATCAAATGGATCTTAGCGAAGAGCAGAGGATATCAGAAAGGTGTTTACTTGTGTTTTATTTACTATGCAAACACATTGGATTCTGTGGAGCAAACAATGGTAGCATTTCAGAGAATGGAAATTACAGAGCACTTTATGTGCAGAACTTTAACATAGATTAAGAGGCAATGGCTTGAAAATGACGAGGGGATCCTGCATGCTTTAAAATCAAGAAAGATGTATATCGGTATTGTATGCTTTCTGTGGTCATTGGATTTTATGTCAATTTGATTTTATGAAGTTGGGAGGGATGAAGTTCAAAATAACAATCAGACCACAGTTTAATGGTGCCTTCTGGAAGTTGTGGTTTATCTAAGAGAGACACTGAAGACCCCTCCTCACTCCTTCTGCCCCTTCGCCTTTCTGCTCACTGGGACTTTGTCTGCCTCTAGAGTCAGTCCCCCATGGACTGTGCTAGGTGGCCACCAAACCCTGAGAGCGCTTGGTACCCTGCCATGTTTCCACTGGCTTAAGGTCCACATGAGTTTTCACCCCCTGGCCTATCATCTCCTTCCTTCTCACTTCAACTTTCTTTGTCATTGGCTTGCAGCTAAAGGACTCTGAAGAGGGTTCTGGCTAACATTGGTCTCATGGATTGAAGTTGGACTGGGCTGAGATGCCTTCTTAATATGAAATTACTTCTTGATATAAAAGTCTTCCTTATACATAGATGAATGTTACTGGTGTTTTATTTCTCTAGCCAACTCATCCTAACACACTTTCATCAAACTTACTCAGTTGTATTCTGAGTAAATGATAATGAGGCAGTTTCACATCCCAAGGACAAGTTATCAGGAGGAACCAAGGTAATTTAGTGAAATTTCTTAATATGGCTTTTCTACCCAAGTGTCTCCCACCAGATGATTGGATGGGACTATGCAAACAAGAGGAGATGATGTCAAGGGGTCCATATAGAAAAAAAATGTTTGGAAACTGATTGTGGTGGCAATTGTACAATTCTGCTTGATGGAATTGAACGATGAGAGAGAGACGCAGAGAGAGGGTCATCTTTGAAGCAGAGAGGAGAGACCTGGGCACCTTGGGAGAGCATGTTCTGAAGATCCCTGTCTGAAGTATTAGAGGGCACCCAGACCAGGTGAATCCCCACAGATGGTGGCATGGAGACTTGGATGAGAAATGGCAAGACTATGAGGTACCTTCTCCTTAGCTGGCGTGAGACCATGGGACTATGGGATAGTAACAGGCAGGATGGCTTACTGGCTCAGGGAAGCAAAGGCCAAGGGAGCACGTGGCTAAGAAATGAAGAGCCAGAGAGACTTGGTTGCCATGTGGCTGAGAAGCTGACAACCAGAGAGAGAGAGACAGTCTGAGGAAACCAATGACTGTATCCTTATGGTTGCTCACCCAAACGTGTGGTAACCTATCAACTTACCTAATACACTTCCTTAATTTGGAATATTGTCTGTTGGTTCTGTGTGGCCATTGAAACAAATCATTAAATTGAGCATAGACGTAGGGTGATATGGGAGGAATTGGTGTCAAAATAGGTAAAGAAGGATGGAGCATGGAGGCACGCCTGAACAAAGCCTTCGGGGCCGTGGGGAAGACAGAAGGGGTCATTTATGTCTTCCTCCATTGCCATTGATTGTAACCAGTCCCGGAGAAGGAAGCCATGCTTTTGTGAAGGTCCTTGATGATATGAACTGGCACAGTGGTTACAACAATAGCTACAATGTAATAATGATGAAGATGGCACAGGACTAGGCAGTGTTCCATTCTGTTGTACAGAGGGTCACTATAAGTTAAATCCAATTTAATGCCACCAAGCAATATTTTCAAAATTCCTAAGAGTCAAAAGTCAGTTATGGTTTGTAAACCTTTCTAAACATAGTTTTGGCTCATTTATTCCTCCAGAGGTTATTTTTTCAAGAATTAAAAATGAAATACCTGAAAACTAGAGATATCATGATAATAAATGTTAGTATCAAAAATGATTTGAGTTCGTACAGAATAACACTAGAAGAGAAAATACAGATATGTGTAAGGGAGAAATTTATGACGTCTTTATTGTCCAAAATTTCATGATTAAATTTAACTTAGTTGTTGATGAATTAGGATGGTTTTATGTTTGTTTGTTTCCTGATATGCCTGCCTGGGAATCCTGCTTGTTCTACTGACTGGCTCCTGCTATTTGGATAGATTAATTGATAGAAATCATAAAATAAGGAAGTAAATTCCCTCTCTGTTTAAGTTAAAATGTGAAAGAAAAACTTTAAGGAAGGGGTATTTGACAAAAGTGTCTCTCGTATTAAAGAACCAAGGAATATATCTTCCTGACAAACATGTAATAAGAGAACTGCTTGACTGTATCTTGAAGTTAGCTTATCTGAAACTCCCCAGTACTCTTAAAATGTTTAAAATGACATACTGTTTAGGAGACATGAGACCCTGGTACCCAAGAAGAATCTTTATATATTCCTGTGATAATTGGATACTTTTATGTCAACTAGACACTCATGACTAGGAGTGGAGTTAAATCTATCAATCAAGAGGTAGTTTGATGACACATGCTTGGGGTATGGCTTTTTGTATAAGAATAAGGAACTCGAATCTGCTGTCTCTGCCCCATTGCCTTCATGCTTGCTGGGATTCTTCTGCCTAGCTGAGAGCTGCCAGCACTCTGCCATGTTTCCACCCACTTTGGATCCATGCGACTCTGTACTCACTGGCTCACAATCTTTGCGTTTATGGGTTCTCCATTCTGTGTCTACATGTGGCTACATTAACATGAAGAGGGACTCATGGACTATCAATTGATATCAGTTGGACTGAGCTGGAATACCTTTTTGGTATAGATCTCTTTCTTGCACGTAGATGAATGTCACTGGATTTGTTTCTCTAGACAACCTGGCTTAACACAATCCCTGAGATATATGGTTGAAGCTGTGTAAACTTCCACCAGTGACCTTTTATAACCCCGTCTGTGAGTTATAAAACTATGATTGAAAACCCCTGCAATCATTCCTGGAGATAATTTACTATACTCTCAATACACAGTATTCAATAGAAGCACATCCCTCACCCCTAGATCATTTTACTGGTGACCTCAACCTCAAATTGACCGAACAAATAGCTATATTACAATTGCTTTGTTTCATGAACGTTTTCTATCTGTGTGAGAAAACGCTAGTTGGGGTCATGAGTTCTGACTGGTGACTAGTGTTTTCCTACACCAGGATGTGTTTTTTCTTATTTTTCTAAGTAAATTATCTTAAGGTCAATTTTTATGGATTTCATGGATTCTTCTTTACAATATATGAAATTTGGCACTTTCTTGATTTTTTAACAACTTGATTTTTTCTGTTTCTTGAATCACAGTCAATGCTATGTGATAAACCCTTGCTTTTGGTAAATAAGTCTTGTTTGAAGGAATCTTTAGGAAGCAGAGCACCAAGTCTGTCTTCTCGGGTGCCTCTGTGAGAATTCAAACCTCTTACTCTTCAGCACGTAATTGAATGAGTAAGCATTTGTGTCACCCAGGGACCAACTGGTTGTTGTTAGATGTCTTAAGGTGATTCCACCTCACAGTGATTTAGAGAAAACAGAGTATGCAAGGTCTATTTTCATTCTCACTATTGTTATTTTTATATGCATTTTTGTAGCCACTATGTTAAACTAGTGAAGTGTATTTTCCCTCACCATCTGTGTTCAGTAATTTTAGGTAAGTCCCTAGTTTTCTTGGGGGACAGGTAAGGCTTTCTCTGCCTATAAAGATGCTCAGGACACTCACAGGGCCATGGTACATGGTTCTACCAAGTTGCTATGAGTTGGAATGAACACAATGGGAGTGTGTTTTTTATAGTCTTCTTACCAAGACTCATTTTTTATGTCATCAACAATTAAATGGAATGCAAAAATATCTATATCTTAGAAACTTGTGCTCCAGTCTCTCCTCCTCCCCCATCATCTGCTCCTGTGTGCTCTGGTCAGATATATCCTTCTCCCGAA
>NW_022103958.1:28437887-28464549 GCF_000313985.2 Echinops telfairi
CTTTACACAATTGATGTGTGTATGGATTGTGATAAGAGTTGCATGAGCCCCTAATAAAATGATTTAAAAAAGAAAAAGGAACTTGTGAACTGAAATGGACCATTTTGAATCATTTAGTTATATAATTTACTATGCGAGGAATAGCACAATCAGGAATGGCATGGCATTCTCTGTCAAAATGGATATTGCAAAATCCATCATGATGTACAATGCTGTCTGTGATAGGGTTATCTCTATCAGCCTTCGAGGAAATCCAATCAATACAACTGTTATTCAAATTGATTCACCAATCACAAAAACTAGTGATAAAGGAATACACAGAAATCAAATTGACTGCATCTGTGGGAAGAGCCTCAGGAGGAGCTCAATTGCAGCAGCTAAAACCAGGCCAGGGGCTGCCTGTGGGACACATCAGCAATTGAGGAAAATTTAAACAAATCCACAAGAGTCAAAATATGACCTCAAGCCTCCACTTGAATTTGGAGAACTTCCCCAAAATAGATTTTATCCATTGAACAAGGGTAACAGATCAGATGAGCTGTGGGAGAACATCAAGAATATTATTCATGAAGAAAGCAAAAGAAAATTAAAAAGACATCTCAGAAGAAAGGATCAAAATGGATGTCAGAAGAGACTTTGAAACTTGCTTTTAATCATAGCATAGCTAAAGGAAATGGAAGAAAAGTTGATATAAAAGAACTAAATAGAACATTTCAGAGGACAGCTTAAGAAGACAAAGCCCAATATTATAATGAAATGTGAAAAGACCTAAAATTAGAAAATCCATAATATCTTAAACTGAAAGAACTCAAGGAAAAATACAAGCCCTGAGTGACAATATTGAATGATTCTATGGGAAAACTATTGAATGATAGAGGAAGCATCAAAAGAAGATGGGAAGAATATATGGAGTCACATATCAAAAAACACTAGTTAATAGCCCACCACTTCAGGTTGTAGCATATGAGCATCAATGTTGCTGAAGAGAAAAGTTCAAGTGGCATTGATCGCATTAGCCAACATCAAGGCTCCAGGAATTGGTGGAATATCAATTGAAATGTTTCAACAAGCTGATGAATCACTGGGAGCATTCATTCATCTATGCCAGGGAATTTGGAGACAGTTATTGACCAACTGGAAGAGAACCATATTTTACCTAGTTCAAACAAGGATAACCCCATAGAATGCTCATACTAAGGAACAATTCACTGTGCCCCAATGTCTGTCTGCCTTATTTCTTGTGTTCTCTAGAGAACAGTGTTCTCTAGAGAAACAAAATCAGAATGCTAATAATTATATGTATGTATATATATATATATATATATATATTAAGATAGATAGATGTATAACATAAGAAATAAACATCTAACTAAATTACAAAGAGTACAAATGACTCAGTGCAACTCACTCCCGTGAGACAGTTGTGAGATGCTGGCAGTCCTTCAAGTCTTGAGGGCAGCCAGGTAGTCCTCTGTAGAGCAATTCAGGCTATCCAGGCACAGGCAGCAAACAGCCAGGCAGGTCACCAACAGTCAGCCAGATGACAGAGTCCGACAGTCCCCACCTCAAGAGATGTAAATTCCAATGGTATGGTGAAGTGGGTCTTAAAGGAACCTCAAATTATAGCGACACAGTCCACGGGTTAGGTGTCCCACAGGTAGTGTAGCTTGCAAATTGAGGCACAGAACAAGCAAGGCAGCTGCACACTGGTCTGATAGTCAAAGAGCAAGAGACAAGAAAGGCGAGGCTCTCTGAGCCATTTATCTCTCTGCCCTTCAATTAATCCCACATGTGTTTATCGGCCAGGTTGGTACAATAAACTAACTACCTCATTTCCCAAAACTGCAAATCACTCATGAGGACCCGTTTTAATGTGGGGTCCCCCTCACCCCACACAATCTGTTACAGAAGATCTTTTTTAGAGTATAGGAAAGCAAAGGTGTTAATTTGAGAATTAGTACCTGACCCAAACCATGATCTTTTCCATTGTCTTGTGGGTTCAGATAAAAGAAGAGGTGGTCAGAGGACGCAAGGAAGATGCCCCCAAGGAAAAGTGTTCTTGCGACAGTTGTGCTTAAATGTGGTGATGTGGACTTGTCTATTTCAATCTCATATGATGCGAAAGTTGGACATTGAGTAAGGAAGACAAGAAGAATTGATGCATTTCAATTGTAGTGATGGAGAAGAATATTGAAAGTACTAAGGCTGCTAAATGGACAAACAGATATATCTTGAAAGAAGTAAGGCCAGAATGCTCCTTAAAGGAATGTTTGTTAGACTTCTCTTACATGCTTTGGGCCCATTGTCAGGAGAGACCAGTCCCTGGAGGAGGACATCATGGTTGGGAGAGGAGAGGGGCAGTGAAAAAGAGGAGCGATATCAATGAGATATATGGACATCATGGCTACAATGAGCTCAGGCATAGAAACCATTTTAAGGATGACAGAAGACCGTGCAGGGCTTCATTCTGTTGTGCGTAGTCAGCTATAGCTGACGTGAAGGCACCTAAGGGAGACAATAACCATTACTCATTTTAGTAGGGCTTTTCTTCTTTTCCTGACACACTCAGCTGCTAAACAAAACATTCATCGTATCTGACAATGGCACCTTTTCTTGCACTAGAACCACAGCTTCCATCCCAAGGGCTTAGGGACGACCCATAAGGGCGCTATCGCAGCGTCAAAACCACTCAGACAGTAAGTGAAGATTCAGGGGATTGTTTCAACTTGCCAGAGACATTTGAATGGGAAATCACCAGCTCCAATAAGTGAAACATAGCAATAGGGGGAGAAGGTCTTAAGTAGGAACTGATACAGGACAAGAAAAATCAGATTACATTAAAATAATTGATTGATTCATTTTGACTGAGGTTATAAAGGGGAGGGTTAATGAAGCTTCCACTGGATTCAAGTGTTTAAGTATTGCTTAGGTGGGCTGTGAAGATGTACAATCGTCGTCACAGGATTCGTACAACATCTACTTTCAGGGTGAAGTTATACAAATATCTATTGCTGTAGGTGCCAGAGAAGCTGTTCTGACCCTTAGCAGCCCTATGGACAGCAGAACAAAACAGGCCCAGACCTGGGCCAGTCTCCAACGTCCCCATATCTGAGCCCATTGTTGCAGCTGCTGTGTCAATCCATCTTGCCATGGGTCTTCGACCTTTTCACTGCCTCTCTACCTTACCAAGTGCTAGGACCTTCTTAAGGGACTGTCTCCCTTAATAATAAGTCCAAAGTAGGAGATGAAGTCTCCCCATCTTTGCTTTTAAGGAGCATCCTGGATATACTTCCTCCAAGACAAATGTGTTTCTTCTTTCAAAACACCACAGCATTTTCAGTTTTGTTTGGGGCATGTACTAGAAGTCAAATGAATTGATTCTTCTTCAGTTGTCCTTATTCAATGTCCAATTGTCACATGGAAGACACACTTTAGGCTTCAAAGTAACAGCTTGTGCTTCTCAATATTTTAAAAAGGTCCTTTACAGCAACTTTACCCAATGCAAAGTGTCATTTGATCTCTTGACTGCTGTTTCCTTGAGTATTGATTGTGGATCCAAGCAAGAAGAAACCCTTCACAGGTTTTATTGTTATAAATAAATACCTATTGATGTAAAACCTATCTTGGGCCCAGCTGTCAATATTAACTGTGTTAGTCTGGATACTTTAGAGAAGCAAATTCACAGAAACTCATGTATAAGAGAGAGTTTGATACAATGGTTAAGTGCACATCAAGAAAACATCCCAACCCAGTGCTGCCCAAGCCCATAAGTCCAACATTAACCCATTAACCCATATGTCCACCACCAATCCATAAAATCCTCCTCCATCTCATAAAATAGACCATAATGCAGCCGACTGCAGGAGGAAAGCGAGTCAGTGAATGTGTAAGCATGTCAGTGCTGGCAGGGGTCTCCACACTGGTGCTCCAGCACCCAGGGCTGCATCGGGGTAGGTCCATGTGGCTTCTCCTCAGGGATGTCTTGCAGGAAGTGAGCCTTGCCAGCTAAACAGGGAACTGGCTAAGGCAGCTGCACCCTGGTCCGACCATCAGAAAGCAAGAGACCTCAGAACTAGAAAGGTGAGGCTCACTGAGCCATTTATCCCTCCACCCTTCAATTAACCCCGCAATTAACCCCTTCAATTATTGGCCAGGTTGGCACAATAAACTAACTACCTCATTAACAATGAGACTTCTTTTCTTTCCTTAGCACCTATTTGTCTGAGTTAAACCTTCCTAGTTGCCTCAGGAACCAATAATAAGCTGGCTGCTCAATGTTACTTCTTGAGAATTTGTTTGGAATATGTTTGTATGGCAATTATATACTAATATATCTGTGAAAAATTCTTCCTTGGGTTGCATAACACGTTGGCTTTTGACCAACTCAAGAAATTCTTCCTTGAGTTGCATAAAATTGACCACACCCTCACTCGACCACAGCTAAAACATTCCTTTAATGATTTATGGTTATTTAAGCAGGTAGTGACCCAGGCTTAAAAATAGCTATTTTACAATTCCCTCCACTTGATCACGGATGCCATTGAGCATATGCTGTTAAAGTTAAGAATTAATTTTAATGTACTCTGCATGTGCTCAGCTCTTTAGTGGTTCCTTTAACCAGTAGCACTAACAACTTTAAACACTGTGATAGACGTGGTGGAGCAGTATTATGTTTTTTTTATAATGTTACAGGAAACTTCTATCTTAAGTGTATTTTGGTCTCATGTCACCTATAAAGAGTTGTTTTTAATTTTGAAAATTTTTTCTGGACATTGGGCAACTTCAATTTCTTTTTAGCATACTCTAACAATTATCTTTAAGAACAAAGTGGAAATAACTAGTTCTTAGAAACCTATTCAAAAGAGTAAAATTAAGCCTTTTTTTCGATTTTATCAGAAATCTTATATATCTAGAGTTAGTTAGCTATTGTTAAGTACTATTGAGTCGTTACCAGCTCAGTTCAGTACGACAGAATGAAACACGACCTCATCTGGCGTCAGCCTCACACTTGTTCTTATGTTTGAGCCCATTGTTGTAGCCAGGGTCAGCCCATCCTCCCCAGGGCCTTCTTTATTTCACCAAACATGATGGGGCTGGTCTCTCCTGACAACATGTCCAAAGTACATGAGGTCAAGTCTTACCATTCTTGCCTTTAAAGGAGTATTTTGGCTGTTATTCTTCTAAGACAGATTTGTTTGTTTGTTCTTTTCAATATTTCAATATTGAAATTTTCTTATTTCAATATTCAGCATTCTTCAACACACCATAATTCCAAGGCATCAATTCTTCTTTTATCTTCCCTATTCAATGTCCATATTCATGATACATATGAGGTGGTTGACAATAATATAACTTGGGATATATGTTGTGGTAGTTACCTAATCTGTTGTCAATTTGAGACTTGAAAGCTTAATGAGCTCATTTGGAGGTGCTAGGGAAGTAAATAGGTCACTGGAGGCAAGATAGACACTGACTTCCTGGAAGACATTGCAGCTGACAAGACACATGGAGCCACACTGGTGCTGTGAGCTGCAGGAGCCACGGACACCCCTGCAGCACTGAGATGATTCCACCGCCACTGGATCCACAAGACATCCCACCCACTGGCCTGTGACCTTCCTGCATTCAGCACCATTGTTTTTTGAGTCTGAAGAGGACTTTATAGATTGGTATCAGACATGTGGACTAGTGTCAGACTTACGGACTTGATCAGGACTGAGCTGGGATGTTTTCTTAATGTACAATTGCTCTTTATATGAAGCTCTTTCATATACACATATGAGTGTCTCTGAATTTGTTTCTCAAGTCAACCCAGACTAACACATATGTATTCTCTGGGCCAAGTTTTAGGAGCAACTTTTAGTTAATATTTAATGACTCCAGGTATAATGAATAGAATTATGAAGATTATAATCCTATTAAAGAAAATAGATCTTTTTCAGGAATCTATTTTATTAAGCAGTCAGTTAAATACATCATACAGGGCGTTCCAATATTTCTATTGGACTACATAAATCCAAGCAGCTTTGCAGCAGACATTTTCTATGTTCTGTATAGCCTTCCACTGCAGCTGGAAGGAAATACACAGGTTGATTGGCTTGTTTAAGCCAGATTTCTCTGAGAGAAATATTACAAATAAAAATATATAATCCATTTTTAGTGGATTCGAGAGTTTTATACAAAGGAGAAGCATTCTGTATTAATTTTTTTAGTCAGGCAGACCCTCACTCTTTATAACAATAGTAATTAGATTGCAAAGTTCTAAACCCTGGCAATCCTGATTTGGAGATTATTAACAACACTATTCATACAAAAGATGTTTTTTCTATCTTAGTGCAGTTATCTCTAGCCTCATTTTCAAGTAGGTTTCAATGATAAAAGGTACCCTTGTTTCTAAGACGTGTCAGAAAATGTTGTTTCTTTGAATTTTTTTCTTCTTAAGGAAATGATTGTATTACTCACTGTAGGGAGCACCTTGGAATCATTAATTGTACACATAGCTACCAAGTCTGAGTTATGGTGCACCATCTGATATATGGAGCACTCACTGAGGTAGACAAACTAGGACTGTTTGAGTTACCCTAATAAATGATATTTTATGTCAAGAGTGAACAGGGACTGTGATAAGTTACAATATGACATAAAGTTGAAGGAGAGCCTTATCTTTGGAGAAACACAGTCTAAAATAAATTAGAAGAGATTATTAATATACAAATAATTACTAAAATAAATTTTCCCAATGAAAGGCATAATGAAGAACAGAATGATCATCAAACATTAAAGAGTAAATATGATTAAAAGGTTAATAATAAAAAGATGTAATATTATTTTAAAATGTATGCATCCTTTTAGGTTAATTTATGACTAGAATTAGCAGTAAATGGTGGAAGCAATTATAAAGCCAATAAAAAACTCAGAACAAAAGAATGAATATGGTATTTATGTTAAGAGAATGTGTTGATAAAGAAAACAATAATATATCATAATTAGGAATGATACCACATAGCTGCAGTCTAGTAAAAATAAATAAAAGAATTAGGAAAATCAGAAAGTAAAATAAATTTGACTAGTTTCACAAGTTTTTGTTTTTTAATATTTTAAAATTAAGAGTCATACAACCAAAGTGATTCTGGAAACCATGAAAATAAGTTAAAGGACCACTAATTGAAAGAGACATGTAAGTTGTAAATTTAAATTAAGAAAAGTAGCTATGATAGTTAAAGGATTCTGCTAAAGATGAGTTAGGTTGTTAAAAACCATCAAATTGCCCACAATTGATAGTTACAATTTAACAAGTTATTTTAAAGTTTTTGACTGAGATAATATAGCGTTTATAAAAGTTCAATCAAAGACTCTTGTTGCTGTTCGACGGCCTCAAGGCTGTTCTGACCCAGAGCGACTCCATGCACAACGAAGGAGGCGCCGCCTGCACCTGCCCAGTCTTCACAGCTGTCCCCATGAGTGGACGCACCGCGCACTGTGGCAGCCAGGCTGCCACTGCCTCTCCTGGAGCGCCTCCCTCTGTTCACTGCCCCTCAGAACACACACGTCCGGATTTCACTCTAGTCCCTACAGGCCACGTGGGAGCAGAGCTGGAGATTTAGGCAAAACAGATTATGAGTTGACAACTGTTTCTCTTCCTGGTGATGCTTGAATTTTAATTTCAACTCTATATGAGACTGACTGATTCCTTTGGAATGTAGGGCTATGTTTAGTTGGGAAAAATAATCTATGTTTGATTCCTTATCATTTCTCAGCACATGGATTAATGAACAAGAATAACTGCCATCTATTTTACTGAAGTTAAAGGGAACAGAAAGTGGTGTCTTTTTTAAGTATGTAAATGTAATCCTTAGGTACAAGAGGATAGAGTCATGGACACTTCAGTGCCCTTACTTTCAAAGTTGTCCAATCTAGTATTAGCATAAGAATTAAGTATTGATATTATTTTGATAAATTTATTTGCATTAACATATAATCAATTATTATTGATGAATTAGGAAATGTGTGGGTCAGCATGTACTAATGTAACAATGAGGTAAATTATGAGACCATTTAAGTTTATTAACACTAATGAAAAGGTTTGTGGGCAAGTCAGTTCCGTGAGCGATAGGAGTTTTTATCGATTTATTAGTTCTCTCCGCCAGTCCAGAGGACTGAGGATAATGAGGGCAATGGAGGTTTTGAAAATGGAAGATGCATTTTACAAGTAGCAGCACTTACTTGTAAAAGGGTGTTCTTGTTTTTAATTAAAAGATGATTAAAAGTATAGTTAAAATAATAAGATATTTCATTTTTTAACGATAGTTTAAAAAAATGAAATGTCTTATTTTTAAAAGGTAATACCTTCACCTGATATGCTCTTTATGCTAATCACACGTTCAAGGTAAAACCTAAAAAACAAGCTCACTGCCAATTAGTTAATGCAAACTCATAGCAGCGCTATAGGACAGCTCTTTGGTGGTATTGTAGTAATGTGCTGGGCTGCTAACTGCAAGGTCAGCAGTTTGCAACCACCACCCACTCTTTGGGAGATTGACCAGGCTTTCTACTCCTGTAAAGAGTTATAGTCCCTGCAGTTCAAAGTAAGAGAGTGTGTAAATGTACTGGGAACTGGAGCCTATCCCAAGATCGATCTATAAACCGCTGATGGGATCTTGGCAATATCCAGAATATACCTAATCCTTTAAGTCTTCTGAGATACTACTCAGGTATTGGCCAGGAGTTTTTACAAGGTCAAAAAAAAATGGGAAAAACACAAAAGACATGAACTGGATTTAGTTAGGCCCAATTTCACTTATCACTCATTGTCATCGAGTCAATTCTGACCTACAGTAACCCTACAGGACAGAGTGCAACTGTCCCTGTGGGTTTTCTGGAAATCTTTAAGAGAACCCAAAGCCTCATTTTTCCCCTGTGGAGCTGCTGCTGAGTTCCAACCGCCGACTTTGTGGTAAGTACCTTAAAGCATAATCCAGAATACCACCAGGACTTCTTATTTTGGCCTGATGTTTTAGAAAATTGGAGATAGGCAAATTTAAAGAGTATAATTATTTTATTCCTCTCTTTATTTTTCTTGTGTCAGGAGCGGTCATGAGTAGATGGAAGGGGTGGGAATGGAGCCTGGTGGGAGTCTCTGTCAGCTAACGAGTAAGGGCCTCCACAGGCTGGATTGACACTGTGAGAGCAGCAATGGGCCGAGCGTAGGAACATTGGTGAGGGTGGCACAGGGTCGGGTGGTGTTTCCTTGTGTTGTGCACAGGGTTTCTGTGGGTTGGGTCAGACTTGTTAGCAACTAGCCACAGTTATTTTATTGTTATTTGACCAGATACGTGGCCTAAAGATAGTTTGCTCATATTTTGATGAAAAGTTTGCTCTGATTTTGACGAAAACATCTAAACCCAGGCTTAATTCAGATATTTCACTGCTTTTGATCAAAGGTTACTGTGTGTACATTTAATTTGCAGAGCGAGTATTTTCAGCACACCATGGCCATGGAAGAGTAGGGCTGGGTGAAAGATGGCTTCATTCCCACCCCCTCTGAGTCACACATCTGGGGATGTGTGCCCTGATAGCCGGGGGCGAATGGAAAAGCTGAAGTCTTGTTTCTCCCAGGAAGAAGGTCCCTATTTGGACGCTGAGGGAGAAGAAAATCTTGTGTTCTTGAAAACAGCAGTATGCAGGGAACTGGAAGAGCTGCAAGCAGATAGTCCTAATTCAAAGACCACAGAGTTTTGTCTTTCTCACGTTCTTCAATTTCTTGTGAATAGAGATTTCTTCTTCGATGGTCCCCTTAGCGTCATTTACAGATGCTTTCACTGTGAAGATGGCTGGGCATCAGGACTGGGCACCATCAGTAACTCCTAACCACAGGGGCAAACGGCTTTCAAGTGTCAAAAGTTAAGTCCCGCAGAATACAACAAAACATCCTGTCATAGAGCCCAACTGATATTGTAATATACTGTACTAGGAGAGACTCTTACTTGACATAAATTTAGTATTATCATAGAGAAAAAAAGGAAAAATAACACATGGGTTTTGGAGTCTGGTTGGAGTGGATCTTTGAACACAGAAAGAGGACAATTTATAATCGGGTAGGATTGGTAAGCCCATCAAGATGAAACGTGCTGAGCAAACCTTTCCGATTCAACAGTGATGTATAAGATACCTTCCAAGAAGGAAAGATTTACTCAAAAGATAGTTGAATAGCCTATTGCTCAGACAAATAGTTTTGACAAAAGGTTCCCAATAAACAATTCTTTAAAATTATTTGAATACTTTAAAAATATATAAATGTTTCTAACAGTTCTTTGTAACTTACTATACATAGTTGAACCTATTGATCAGCCGCAGTATCAAACCATCCCTTCTGGGTCTTGCTGGTTTTCATTAATCTTTGATCAAACACATAGACTTTTTCAAGGGACTAATCTCTCCTGATACCATATCCAAAGTACATGAGACAGTTTTTCCATCCTCCTTTCTAAGAGGCTTTCTGGCGGTACCTCCTCCCAGACAGATTTGTTGCTCTTCCGGAAGTTCATGGTATTTTCAGGATTCCTTCCCCAGCACAATTCAGGTGCATCAGTTCTTCTCCATTCCTCTTTATTCCTGTCAAACTCTCACATGCATAGGAGGTGATTTAAGATACTGCGGCTAGGACCCTTGATGGCATAGAGGCTTACTCGTTGTCTTCTAACTGTAAGGCCAGTCAGCAGTTTGAAACCACCAGCTGCTTTAAGGAAGAAAAGTGAGGCTTTCTACCCCTGGGGGTTACAGTCCCAGAAACCTACTGGTCAATGCTACCCAGTCCTATAAGGGTCACTGTGACCCTTATAGGAGTCAGGATCAACTCCATGAAGTAGGTTTGGTTCTGAGGTCAAGCACACCTCAGTCCTCAAAAAGATAGCTTTGCTCTTTAAAGCTTTGAGGGTTGGTGAAGCAGGTAGACCCAATCCAACATGTCATTTGATTTCCTGACCACTGCTTCCAAAAGCATTGATAGTGGATCCAAGTAAAATGAAATCAGTGTTAAATTCAGTGTTTTCTTAAACGTCAGTTTATTGGGATTTTGTCTAGTGTTCCAGTTGTAAGCATTTTGGTTTTCTTTACACTGAGCTGTAATCCACAGGGACACTTTTAGCCTTTGGTCTTTATCAGACCTCTTCACTTTCAGCAACCAAGTGTGGACCATCTGCATAATTCAAGTGGTTAAAAAGCCTTCTCCCCACCCAGATGCCTCATTCATCTTCACAAAGTTCAGCTTCTAGGGTTATTTGCCCAGCATGCAGATTCAATAAGTATCATGAAAATATACAACCGTGATGCACACTTTCTGATTTTAAACCAGGCTGTTTCCCCATGTTTTGTTAAAAGCAATGCCTCTTGGTCCACACCCAGGTTCCTCGTGAGCACGATGAAATGATCTTCTAAATGTTAGCCACAGTTTGCTATAATCACCACAATCAAATGCCTTTGCATAGTCAGTAAGACCCAGGTAAACATCTCTCTGAGGAGGGCGTGTTCATTAGAAATCATCTGGCTCTCAGGAAAACATTCTCCATCCTTCAAGGAGGCGTTTAGTCTTACCCTGAGTGTTACAGACTCTAAGCTGTCACTCAGCATTTTCTAAACAGTTTCAGATCCATTTTTTTTCAGCATCATAGGAACAGTTGTTCTCTTTTTTAAAGTTGGAATGTTAACAAGGACATTTGTCGTATTCATATTTGCATCTGTCATTTTCATTTGGCATTATGAGCCAACATTCCATTTACACTGATTGCATTAATAATCAAACTAGAATATGTAAAATGTCTTTTTAATGACCCAGGTGTTACAGCAAACACCTATTAATTGAGGTGAGCAGTAATGGCAATTAGTAATATTCCAATTGTTGGGTATCATTGTCAAATATACTGTTTTGAACTCAGAATAATCCACATGTGATTTTGTTACCAAGTTGCTGATTTCTAATGCTTTCAAGGAAGCATAAAACCAAATTCACTGCCATCAAGATTCTGGTTCAAATGATCTTATTAGGACAGAGCATCTAGTGGTTCCAAACTGCTGATCTTAGAGTTAGCAGGCCAAATTAAACCACAACCTTACCAGGGATCCTTATGGTTCACAAGAAATATATTGTAAAGGGTATATTTTCAGAAAACTTGTAAATCAGGATCCTCCCAATTGTTCAATCTTTTATCTTCATAGATTATCTAGCTATGACTTTGAGGAGCCCTGGAGGTGTAGGGCTATGCATTTGGCTACTGTGTGCAAGCTCAGTAGTTCGAAACCACCAGCTGCTCTGAATGAGAAAGCTGAGGCAGTCAGTTCAGTAAAAGAGTTACAGTCTCAGAAACCCAGAGGGGCAGTTCCACCCTGTTGAATAGTGTTCCTATGAGTTGGAATTGACTCACTGCAATTGAGTTTGAGTTTGGGTTTCTTGCTGAGTTATGGATTTACTAACTTTTATAAACTGGTACATTAGTTTGGGGGTCAAAATTGAACTTTCTTGCAATGAATTATATATATATATTTAAATCATTAGATATAAACAAACGAGTTCGAAGAATATTGGGGAAACCGTCGAATTTACCTACTAAATTGAATTTGAATTTACAAAGACATGTAACATGTTAATTTCCTCTTTTATCTCCCCACTGTTTTGTCTCTTCCTCTGGTTTATTGGATTCTAGGGGCAGATACAAAAGGCTTGAACTCAAAAAAATAAAAACAAAGAAGAACAGAATATATTAAATAGCATAGATTTCAAAGCTTGATTCACATGGAAATTAAAGTGCAGTAGGTGTTTATCACTAAATTGATTTCCTTTTTTGTTTTTTGCTTTATAGAAGGAAAAAATAACGACCCTGACATTTTCTGAATGTATAGTGATAACTTGCAATGTTTATTGTTCAAATAAAACTGTCACCATGGCTGCCATGTTGAAATAATTATGGACAACTGAAATGTCTATGGCATAAATGTGCTCAGTCATAATTTGATAGTCATGGTTTAATCACCTCCCAACATTTTTTATTACATTACCTGCAAAGCAATATTGTTATAAAGGGCATATTTCCTCTCTTTCTAAGCACAACTGGCTAATGATACTTTTAAGATTTGTTAATATAATTATTTAAAAGCATCTATAATTGATCTTTATATTCCTATGATATCTAGTGATGGTGATGTTCTTTTCATTTATAATGTTAAGTCAAATGTATTGCTACTAGGGTTGCTGTATAGAATACTACATGCTTTAAAATCAAGAAAGGTGTGCATTTCACATAAACGTATATGCATACACCCTTGCTTATGTAGCCATGTACTTGTTTTTTGGTTGTTATTGATGCTATGGCAAAACTGAATATACTATGGTGTTTACTGATGTTCTACTTTTTCCTGTGTACTTCTTAGTATTTATTCTAGTATTCTTAGTACTTACTTTAGTCATGTTTGGTGGAGTTCGCCTTCATTTGTTATTCTTTCCCATCACCCAAAATAACAGAACAGTATATACTATTTAGTATATCCTCTCACCACAGTTGTTCAATCTGTGTGCTGAACAAATTATGAGAGAAACTGGATTATATGAAAAAGAACATGTCATCAGGGTTGGGGAAGGCTTACTAACAACATGCCATATGCAGATAGCACAGCCTTGCTTGCTGAAAGCGAGGAGGACTGCAAGCGCTAACTGATGAAGATCAGAGTTACTCGTCAATACGAATTAAAACTCAGTGGTCACAAAGGCCCAAATCCTCACAACTAGAACCACAGGTAATCTCACGCTCCTGGAAGGAGCAGCCAAGAAATAACACGAGGCATTGCATTAGTACATATTCTGCACAAGACATTTTTAACATGTTGAAAAGCAAAGATGTTACTTTGAGGACAAGGGTGCGCCTGACACAAACCTTGGTATTTTCAATAGGGTCAAAAGCCTGTAAAAGTTGGACATGAAATAAGGAAGCCTGAGGATGAATCAATTCATTTGAATTATGTTGCCGACAAAGAATACTGTGTCAAAAATCATGCTCTGATTGCTATTCAAAAAATCATGACACCATGGACTGCCAAAAGAACAAACAGGTCTGTCATGGAAGAAGTACAACTAAAATACCCCTTCGAGGCAGAGATGGTGGGAGTGTCTCATTGACTTTGGACGTGTTGTCAGGAAAGACTGGGCCCTGGAGAAGGACTCATAAAGTCCCTGGTAAAGTAGAAGGACAGCAAAACAGAGGATGGCACTTGGCAAGATGGGTTGACACAGAGGCTGAAATATGGGCTCAATTAGAAAACCCCTTAAGAGGACGGCAAGCACTGGGCAGTGTTTTGTTCTGCTGTATGTATGGTCTCTACTAGCTCGAACCGCTGCAAGGGCACGTAGTAACAGCACTATCTAGAAAGTACTTTCTGATATTCCCCCTTCCCCTTCCTGGTAACCATCAAAGGATTATTTTTTCTCGGTATATATCTATTCTTAATTTTTGCAATAGTGCCTTATGCTGTATTCTCTAGAGAAGCAAAACCAGTGGTGTGTATACACACACACACACACACACACACACATATATATATAGACATATGTATGTCTCTCCATATGAATGTAAATATATACACATATATGCACATATATCCATCTGTATAAGTATCTGCATAAATGTAAACATATATGTAGAGAGAGCAAATTTCTGTAAACAAAATGGCTCACGAGTTGTCTAAGTGATTCAGTCCAGCTCAGATGTTAAGCTGGAGTCGTCTCCTGATTCATGTTGCTGTGGGGGACTGGGAGCTAAGCAGCAGGCTGGTATATGTCAGCAAGTCAGATTTGGGTCCGCAGATTGGATGGTAGGGCCCATTGCAGGCCACTGATGGCTCTCAGGACCCACAGGCACTTTGGCAGTGCAAAGAACCAGATTTAGATGAACCAGATACAGCCGCCGAACCCAGCAGGAAAAGAGCATCAATTCTCCCATTTCCACTTATATATCAAGTAGGCACACATTCAAGGAAACATCATGGAGGTGGTGATTTCAGTAAGATCTTGCTCTCCACCCCATTTTCCCCACAACTGCCTGCGTGCGCACACAAATCCAATCATGGCTTTGATTACATATTGTTATATGACAGCAAGGGGGAAGCCTCAACTGCCAAACCACTGAGAATCCTGGCATAACCAAGATGACATAGAAACTAACCATCGCAAAGAGTGAGTGTCCTTTAGTGATGAGCTCATTTTACTCTGCGTAATGTCCTCCAGATGCATGCATGCTAGGCTTTGTGGGCTTCTCGTTGTTTTTTATAGACATGTAATATTCCATTGTATGGTGGTGCCAGGGTTTGGTGATCCAATGAAGGGCACAGAGGTTGCATTTATGTATTCATTTATTTTGCTTTTATGAATAATGTTCTAATGAACATTGATGGCTGTATGTCTAGTTGCATCCCTGTGTCCCTGGAAGATCATGATCATTGGATTGTAGGCAGTTTTGTTTCCTGCTTTTGAGGAAGTGTCAGAATGTTTCCCATAGAGGTCAGCAGTGTGTAGGTCAGTGGTGAGATTCAACTGGTTTGGACTGATTCAAAAGACCATGACATAATATTAGTGTTGAGCTCTGCAAGCTGGCTGTTAACATGGCACTTGTCATCAATGTTCTCTCTACAGTGGGCAACTGGGCAGCTGGCCAGTGTGGAGATCGCAGATTTACAGCCCTTCCTCTTTTCTTAGCGTTCATCGCACAACTGGGCACTCTGAGCACCTGTAGCAATGTTCATCGCATCCTCAGGTATAAAAAATTCGATGGAACTATGCTTATATTTATTTTTTATTTCATAAAACCAATTATACTTTTGATTAAGCACTATATTTTACTGACCTTGTGTTTGCTACTTCCGCAAACGGCTATAGAATGTAAAGAGAAACAGTGCCGAACAACCAGCAGGTGACGCACTGTCGTTCATTTCAGCTTTGTGTTTTGCCCCAAATTCCCACGAGATCGTATGAGTGAATTATGCAATTCATGAACGTGTTCAAAGAGCTCTAAACCATTTGCAGAACAATTTCTGTAAGTTCAGGAGAGTAGAAAGAGGCTTTTCAAAGATGAACATAATATGGTCAGAGAAGAGAAGTTGCCTGTTTCTGTTCTATCATGCACAATGACTATTGTCTATTTGGCCTACTTCTAAAGTAGTGGGACCCGACTCCTACAGTGAAAAGACGGTGAAGGATAAACCACACAGCTGATGAGCTCAGAGAAAAGTGAAGAATGTTGCAAATGAGGACACCAACCAGGAGGCAACGTGGAACTAACTTAAATAACTGTGTGATTCTTTTGGTCAGGTATTATTTAATATTTTTTCATTAATATTTTAAAACTTTTGCTAATCTACTGTTGTATACTTTATTGTTCTTATTTGTTAACTGTGTGAAATAATACATACGTTTTTTTATGTATTTTTATACTTAAAAGACTCAGTTCGGTAGTGAATAACTTAAGTTATATGAATCCCCACCCACTGGTATAAGTGCTCCAGTGTCCCCCCAGATTTGCCAGCATTTGTTGTTTTCTGCATTAAAAAAAAAAAAGAAAGAAATCCATTTCAAAAATTGATTTTATTTTTCCACAGACCCATTTTTTCAAGGGTGAAAGAGTACAGTTTTTATTTCCGTCTCTCTGATGGCTACTCAGGAGATGGTGGGGCGTCAAGGGCTGTCAGCGCATGTGGAGTCAGACTGCCATGGGCAGTCTTGGTGGGAGGTTGACGTGCTGTTGCCATGGGGCAGATGTTAAATGAAGGCCTTAGGAGCCCCTGCTCATTGTTAGGCAGAGGTACAGATGGTGCATATTGACATATGATGGGCCTTGCTTTTGAGGTGATGTATCTGGCAGGCTAGTGTCTGGGCATGTGTGCAGGGGCATTCTTGCCAGTTGCTGGGTTATTGGTGTGTGTGTGGGGCGGGGGAGGTTAGACAGGGTTCTCTAGAGAAATAAAGCCAGGACACTAATAATTATATATATATATAGAGAGAGAGAGAGAGAGAGAGAGAGAGAGAGAGAGAGAGAGAGAGAGAGAGAGAGAGAGAGAGAGAGAGAGAGAGAGAGATAAATAACAGAAGAAATAAACAATTAATCTATAAAGCAGTACAAATGGCTCAGTGCAACT
This sequence comes from Echinops telfairi, assembly GCF_000313985.2. Lineage (NCBI taxonomy): Eukaryota > Metazoa > Chordata > Mammalia > Afrosoricida > Tenrecidae > Echinops > Echinops telfairi. Next base: position 28,455,057 of record NW_022103958.1, read on the forward strand.
CACTCCCATGAGACAGTTGTGAGATGCTGGCAGTCCTTCAAGTCTTGAGGGCCGCCAGGTAGTCCTCTGTAGAGCAATTCAGGCTATCCAGCCACAGGCAGCAAACAGCAAGGCAGGTCACCAACAGTTAGTCAGATGACAGGGTCCAACAGTCCCCAGCTCAAGAGATGTACATTCCATTAGCGTGGCGAAGCAGGTCTTGAAGGAACTTCAAATTACAATGACACAGTCCACGGTTTAGGTGTCCCACAGGTAGTGTAGCTTGCAAATGGAGGCACAGAACGAGTAAGGCAGCCGCACACTGGTTCGATGATCCAAGAGCAAGAGATAGAGAGGTGAGGCTCGCCGAGCCATTTATCTCTCCGCCCTTCAACTAATCTCACATGTGTTCATTGGCCATGCTGGCACAACTAACCTACCTAACACAGTGTGTTTCACCAGTTGCCATGTGTTTTGGTGAAGGTAAATAGATCATAAGTCTGGATGAGCTACAAGGAGAAGTGGGACAGTAGTGGATAGGAGTGGGTGTGCTGCCCATCACCAGGGTATCAAGGGTTGGGGTGCATAATATGTGACACTTGATCTGTGAACCACCAACTGCTAAGATAAAGGGGAGGCAGTGAGTGGATTACACTCTGCTAGGCAGGGGGTTGGGGGATATAGGGGTGAGCTTCCAGTTTCCTGGGGACACACCTCTGGTCCCCAAGAGCCTAGGGATTCAGTGGGGAGAGTGAATCACTCTAGTTGCCGATCGTCTGCTTGAGTGCCATTGTGCTCCCTGTGCAGTGCAGCCAATTGGTGATCAGAGTCCTACCAAGACCCAATGTGACGGGAGCATCTTTAGAGCCTGGTGTCTCTACAAGACTGCACGGACCCTTCGCTCTGTGAGTGCTTTCAGCTCACATGTCTGAGGATCATGGTTGATGAAGACTACTAGTCTTACTTTCTGACTCTGTCCTTACCTGGATCCCCGGCACTTTGCTTCTTTACATCCGTTTCTTGTTCTACTCACATTGCTTTGCTCCAGATTTGTCTGTGTTCTATCTCTAGCTCCTGTTGGGCATACCTTGAAGTTTGCTTCTTCTCCTCCTCGGCCTTACCAAATAGTGCTGTTTAGTTTGCCACAAGATGGGCACACTGGCAGGCCAGATGGCAGGGGACCTATACTTCAAATATCTCCTTGTTCCCAGGTTTCGTCCAGTTTCCCTATCTATTTGGTGTTCAATCTAGTTATTCTTCCTCCTTGCTGCTCAGAGTTCTAAGACCATCATTAGTGTCTGATTCATTTGTTTCCATGTGTCTTTTCTGCAAGTGGGTGGTGTGCTGTGTCTAAGCAGCCGTGTTGTTCTACCTTCCCTGTGGCTGTGATTTTTTGAATAGCAATCAGAACATGAGCATAAAATAGACCAGCCTAAGTTTTATGCAACAATCCATGCTGCGGTCAGCTTTAGAAAAATCTGTTGAAGACAAACTGGGGGTTATAGATGAGATTAGAGTTCTTGGGAAAATGAATGCAAATGTCAGTTGTGTTCTAGGTCTGGAGGGCCAAGAGTGACATGGAGACTGTTTTGCAGGGTCCAATCACCAGATCTACAAGAAAGTCACAGAGCAGCCAAATGGCATTGTATACATAGTCCCAATAATGGTGGATATGAAGTCTGACTCCTTCTTGTGTACTTTATGAACTGGGCGACGCTGGACCAAGTGTTTACTCCTCTCTCCCTGTTTCCTCATTCCTCACTGGGGTATCATAAGAGTGAGTATGTTGTGAGGATTTAAGAGTAATCGGTACATAAAGCAACCAACAGTGCATGTGACAGTAAGTGCGACCTACTATTGCTGCTAAATTATCATTGTCTTTGTGCTGTTATCTTCTCAATCTACTTTTGGATAAAAAAAAAATAGGCTGAGGCGGGAGCTCCATGGGACATATGATAACTTCTGAGGTAAAAGGCGTTGACTGAGAAAGTCAAAGTAGTGGAGATTGTAGAAAGGATCATGTCTCAGCCAGAAAGCCATCTTCAACTAGAAGGGCTAGAACAGTGCAAGATGGAGCGATAAAAACATGAACACTCATCTAAGTCCACTATGGCCTGAATGTTGTGCCTCAGAAGTTGTTCCAATAGCTTCAGAATCATTTATTCCTTCAAATCACCTCTATATATTGACATCCATGTCCCTGGGTTATGTGCTTTACACAACACTTACAGGGAAACCTTGCCCTGGTCCCCCTGTGAAGGCTACTTGGGTGCAAAGACTTTGATTAAACCTTGAATACATGACTGTTTGTGTCAGGAAGTTGGTGCAAACAATCAATGTGAAGGAGATTCCTAGTTTCAAACAAAAGGAAATCCCCCCTTAGGTCAAAATGTGGTTACAAATGTGTTTATGTATGAGAAAGTTTTGATATTTGAGACCATCCTGGCCTGAACTTGTGCCCTAATATATTGCCAGCATTGGGAGTCCTGTAAGCTTCCTCTTTGGCGTGTGAATAAAGCCCACAGACTGAGAAACTAGAGAGGAGTCTTCTCTCCCTTGAGCCTCTCTCCTTTTTCCTCATGACTCAATCTTATGATTTGAGTGGTTGTTTCTTGTAGCTCAGGTAGCTCCCAGCTACCAGGAGTGCTACAAATACTGAGATTCAAAAAGGTTATGTAGCTTAATTATCAATGGGCCATCAATGACAGCGCAAGGATAAAGTAACTCTATGACCGTGAGAGATATTGTACAGTCTACTAGGATGGTAATCTCAATTAAAAACCAGGGTCAGGTTCACTGAATGTAAACAAATAATTCAGCAGATGAACATGGAGGTTCAAGAGCACTTTGGGGACAGCCACGTCAGTCCAAAGCCTGTCTCTACCATCTACTACCCCTGTGACCTTAGAAATCTTTTAGAACTCTTGTGAACCTCAGCTTCTTAATTTACAAAATGGACGTGGACATAGTACTTGTCTCACAGGGATTGTCTAAGATCAGAAGAATTAATGGAAATTGAGAACCAGAGATTATCTGTGTATCAGTTATTTATCAGACTTATTGCTACTTTTAACAGTGATTCTTCATCATTCATATTTCATTGACAAGTAACTATCTCTAAAAAATGTTTTTGGAAAACCAAAATAGATTTTATAAGTTCTTATTTTTTCATGTAAGGCAATTTTAAAGTAGCTTTCATCTATTGCCACCATCATTTCCTAGCACAAAGGACATTTTAATACAAAGAAGTTAAGACATTATTCTAACATAGGAGAAAAACACCAATTAAACTAACCAAATGGTTAAATGCCTCTATTTTCCATTCCTCTTTATCTAACAGGTCTGTGAATCCCTCATCACAGACCAGTTCATAAAACAGCCCAGCTCGTGCTTTGGCTGTACAAGTGGTAACAAATCCTCCTGTCTGAAGTTCCAGCGCTGAATCTCCATCATGAGTTTCTGAATCACTTTGGTGAGAGCAGGAGTAACAAGAAAACCAGTCAAGTCTTCAGCATGAACGCTAGCTCCAGGTAGAGATAAAGATGTTAAAGATGCAGAGGTTCAGATGTGTAATAAAGAATTGCGAAGAATCCATCTATAAAAGCATTCTAAATGTTATTGTTTCCATTAAAAAGTGGAATGGTTGCTTCAATTCCTGCTCAATTATATTTGGGATCAGTTCATGAAAATGCATTCATTTACCCAGTTGAACAAAGTCAAACTAGAACACTAAAACAAATATCCATCATTTTATTAAAAAACATTTGATTATATATTCCTTATTATAATAATAACTGAGGACTTATCTTAATGAATCTCAGTATGTCTACCAAGGAAAATCACAGTCTATAATATGGAATGGAAGGCATTCAATATGATAAAGGCATGATCAGGGATCCACAGATCTACACAGGAGGGTCACTAAACCTGAGTCAAGATGAATTGGTTTATCAGGAAAGTTTTAAGAAGATGATATCTGAATTAGTATAAAAGAGAGAAAAATGGTAATACATTGAAGTTACATGGTAAAACAAACACAATGGCACAGAATTAAGAAATTATGATACTTTATGAAAACTGCAACCATTTTAATATTAACCACAGGAAGCAAAGAGAGGAGCATCGAGAGAAAATTACCTTTGTGGAGTCTATGAAACTTTTAGTGTGATCAATTCTATGGCTGTGCTTTGTTCCTTTTCATTCTAGAAACTAATTTGTTGTAACCATGCTTATTATTTTGGGACAACTTGCAAAGCAGTGAGATATTTTAAAATCATCTTTCATGTTGAAAAATTTTGAACCTGTTTGTTCAGTGACAGTTGAACTATAGAAAAAATTACTTCTGTATAAGATAAAAATAATGGCTTAGAATTAGACAGTTGCTTGTGAGTAAGATTAGAACACTTTTACAAATCTTCTCGGCTGTTGTATACTAGACTCTGTTGCCTAGGTATTGGCTGTCCCTGACATTCTGAAGTCACAGAGGGGGAAGAAAGACTTATAAAAAGCAATTGTAGAGTTAAGTTACATATTAGCACTGGAAATACAACCAGAGTCCAGACTTTTAGAAACACAAGCATTCAGTAAGCCATTCCTGCTGCCAGTACAGCCCAAAGATGTTTGTGGCCAGAGAACCTAATATAAATCTATATATTATGATGCTATGTTTATGTTCCTGTTAATTCACAAAGCCTCAGCAAACTCCAGTTTAATGTCCAATGTTTTATGGAGCTGACACCATTAGAAAGAAGGGTAGTTAGGGAAAAAGGACTATGTTTGATTTGGGTTTGACCTTGGGCTGAGGAAAGAACTGAAGTAAATGAGTAGGGATTCGGAATAAGAATGACTAACAAAACAAGAACTCTGCAAATATTAATGGGGGTTGAGGGCTGAGCAATCATAGTATAGGTTTCAGAGTAATTTTCTTTTTTTGATTGCTTCCTTAATTTTCTTCCCCACTCTCCTCCCCTGTAGGCACCAACACCACTTGTCTGTCAGTTTCTCAGACAATGTAAGCTTGCACGCTGCTGTGAAGCTGGAAATGATGTCACTGGTGTTTCAAGGACCAGCAGAGTCACCCAGTGTGACCAGGTTTCCGTATGGCTTTCAAACTAAGGACAGACTACGAAGAAGGATGAGGGTGCCTACTTCTGAGGCATTGGCCACTGAAACCCTTAAGCATAGCCTCACAATATAGTCAGAAACGGAACCCCTCATGAAGAGCAGCAGAACATTGACAGACACAAGATCGGGGCAGGTGAGCCGCTCAGGCTGGACGGCACTCACACAGGACCGGGGAGGAGCTGCCTTCTCCGCCTCGTCAACCACAACAGCACGAATGCAGTAAAGTTTGTGGCACCTGCATTTGGTGATGGGCCATGGCTCAAAACAAAAAGAAACAGCTGTAAACATTGATTAAAACATCATGTTTGTGAGGACTGCACGGCCAGACCGTGTTCTATTCTGTTGCATGCAGGGTCACTCTGAGCTGGAACTGACCTGATGGCACCTAAGAACAACAACAACAACAACAACTGCACACCGCGTAAATGAAGGATGGGAGTAGAACTCCGTTTCAAAAAGATGATATGAAATAGAGAGACAGTGAAGAGAGTTGGGAGGCATTAAGGATAGTAGGGGGATGTTTCACAAGTCTACTTTCTGGGTAAGGTAGTGGCAGCAGAAAAGAGGGTGAGATAAGAGAAAATGCATGGTGGTCAGATTTTCAAAACTTGACAAGATTGGTTGTAGAAAGCAAAACATAATAGAGCCCAGACAGGACTTTTTACTGATACTTCTAGTTGAGGGCAAGGATTTAAGATTCATGATGACACTGAGGGGGTGATGGGTCTTAATTTGGACCAACATCCATCTTCAAATATCAGTAAAACATCCAAAACTGAGCAAATATGCCCATAAAGATCAAATCGCCTTTGGAGGGAATGGATTGAGTCATCTGAAGAAGTGGTCCCTGCTAGAAAGATAGGTGTGTGTCACACAAAAAAGAATGCCAATTGAGAGAATAAGCAAGATCTAAATGAGAGAAGACAAACAAACCTCTTCCTCCTGGACCCAGATGAGGAGTATTGGTAGAGGTGGTCTGCTTCTGTGAACAGACAGCCACTCTCAACCAAAAGGGAAGGAGTCCTGGTGATGCCATGGTTAGGCGCTAGATCTCTCAGGAAATGTCAATTGTTCCAACCCACCGGTGGTTCGTGCCAAAAAAGATGCAGCGATCTGATTCTATAGAGAGTACCACTTAGAAACCCCTGTGAGGACTCTCTGCATTGCCCTATAGGTCACTGTGAATTGGAATTAACTTGATAGCACAACAAAATGGTCAGCTCCAAAAAATGTCACCCTGCTGGAGCAGAGGCAAAGCACTGGCTGTCGGTGAAACGTCCGCAGTCTTGACCCACCAGGAAAAGATGTGTCAGAATCAACTCGACGACAACAGGCTGGTTTGATGTGCTTTGGGTTTGACCAAGAACGTCAACTCAAATGTCATGACTTGTAAGGACAGACGTAACAGAGCAGAACCCCACACATATTTTGAGCACCTTCCAACCTGAGGGCGTCATCTCTAGTACCATATCAGACAACATTATGATTTTATTCAGAAGGTTTTCAGTGGCTAATCCCGCAGAATGGACAGCCTATTCCTTCTCCCTAGTCTTTTCTTAGTCTGGATGTTCTACTAAAAGCCATACTCCTGGAGTAATTTGAAATACCCATGGCATGGGGCTTCCAGAATGCTGGTAATATTCAAGCCATCGCAGTTCTACAAACTGACACACTAGTGGGGGCAAGAATGAAACCAACCCCCAAAGCCAAGAACTCAGGGCCCTCAGATAGGGTTTCTGAGACTTTAAAACTTTAACGAAGCAGATAGCCAGACTTTTCTCCCTTAAAATGGTTGGTGGATTTGAACCACTGACCTGGTGGTTAGCAGACCAACATTTAACTCACCAAAAGTCAAATTCATTAACACCAAGTTTCATCCCAAACATAGTGACCTGATAGGACAGGTAGAACTGCTGTTTGTGGATTTCCAAGACTGTAACTCTTTATAGATGTAACAAGCCTCATCTTCCTCTACTGGAGTGGCTGGTGGTTTGAACTGCTGATGTTTTGGATAGCAATCCTACATGTAACCCACTTTACCAGTAAGGATCTTACAGTGTCACAACAGGCTATGATTATATTGCTTGAATTGAAGTAATAGAGAAAAGGAAAAGAAAAGCTTAAGTAAAATACAAACAACAGCAAGTAAATGAAAGAGAAAAGAAATATAATAGTATTAGATCAGATCTACCCTCTAGGTGAGAAAAAAAGGAGGTGAAGTTTCCCTAAAGCCCATCTGGCAGGAAAGAAGCAAGACTGGCTCATTATTTCCATATTTCCCAAGCTGCTCCTAGCTTTCCTGTGCTGCTACTGTAGCAACACTAAACTTGCTTAGAAGGCAAGCATGTCAGATCTTTTTAAATCTTAAAACAAATAATGCCCCAGGCCTCCCATGCACAGGGTAAGATTACCAATGCCCCAGAAGGAGCTTCCTCGCTCTGATTCAGCTCCAGGCCAAGCGGGACTTCTCAGAGTGCCAGCCCCTCGTCACCCCTTCATTTCGTGGAAGATGGAAATGAAACACAGGAATTGGCTCGAGGCTGGACAGCAAGAATCAGTGTGGCGATGCTGGTGTGCAGTCCCTTATCTACTTTCTGCCTGTAGCACTGGTAGCTTTAGTTTTTTTCAATTGTGTTTCCAGATCATTAAGTGAAAAAGACAGCTGAGAGGCAGGCCAGTGATCATAGACCTCTGTCCTCCAGACACAAGGAGGAATCTGAGCGATAAACATTACATATAGTATTTACAGATGTCATATGAAGTAAATTGTATTTATTGTCCTTGCTTTTAAATACACAAAAACAAAGTCAAAGGCTCCAAGGACAATCTGAGCATACATGTACTTGACTCTGAAGTTCACCTTCAGTACCGTTTCTTGAGCTTTGGTCTATTGTCAAATCACCTGCCAGGGACAAATGAGGAGGTTAAAATTCATGAACACTCTGAGTCTCTGATCCCATTATTTCTCAAAAAGACCACATTTCTTAGATTTTATCATCTTAAAAGCCTACCTTAAGCATTCATTAATGAAATGGTTTAAAAGTCTAGATTTCTTTCTGTAAGAAGACTTAGGTAACTAAAGCCATGAAGGCTAGAAGGTAAAAAGATGCTAAAGTTTGTCAATAAACTTGTGAGAGGTTGTTGTGGTGGGATGCCTTCATGCCAATTCTAACTCATAGCAACCCTATGAAGGAGGTGAGGAGGGGGCTGGTAAAAGCGAGACGATGTCAAAAGAGTCCAGAAAGAAAAAGAATATTTGGAAACTGATTGTGGTAGCAATTATACTATACTGCTGGACATGATTGAACTACGGAATGATGTGACATATGTATTAACTCCAAATTAATATTTTTTTTAAAAAGAAAAAAAATTCTTGGAAAAATTCTACCTTTGAAATGCATAGGTATATAATAGATGAAGTTCCTTTATATATAAGATCAACAATATATATCTCTAACCCAAGTTATTTTGCACATTAGAAAATGCCCCTTAACAAAGTATGGTTGCCTACAGGTACTTTACTTAATATAGTATGAAATCTTTTTAACTGCGGCATTACACAAACGTAGAGAGGTTGAAGGGGATGTCACCTAAAAATGGCCCGATAATGCTGACTCTTCTCTTATTTACCCAACTGCTAGTGACTGGAATCGGGCCCAGCTACCCAATTAGTCAACAAAGACATGCCAAGCTTGGCCTAAGGCCTGATGAACCTGATTGTCCTGTTTGCCTGCTCATGGTCAATAGCTGTTTCTTGTGGTTAGCCTAACACTGGAGTTAATGTAATTCATTTACATGGGACTCCCCAAAGTGTGAATTCCAAACCCAAAGTTATATATTCTCTGTGTTTTCTGAGTTCAAACAGGGTATCACAAAGACAGCCTGTTTTGCACAGTTGTTTTCTTCTGACTGGTATGCTGTCTAAATAAAAAATTTCTCTTTCTTTCTCTGCCTTCAACTGGGTAAACTGGCGGAACCACTTCAGGATACACTACCTGCATTTCAGATGACAGATAAGTAAATCCACTACCATCGAATCAATTCTGACTCATAAGGCTCTATATAGGGTTTACCAGATAGTACATCTTTACAGGAACAGGTGGCCTCACCTCCTCCAACAGAGTGGCTGGAGGGTTTAGAATGCCAACCTTGAAGTTGTCAGCCTAATGTCTAATCAACAGCACTACCAGGGTTCTTCACAGATAGAGAGATAGATGATAGATAGATAGATAGATAGATAGATAGATAGATAGATAGATAGATAGATAGATAGATAGATAAATAGTCTGGGTACTTTGGAGAAACAAATCCACCGCAACTCATGTATAAGAGAGAGTTTTATGCAAAGAAAATGTGCATCACGAAAACATCCCAACCCAATGCTGCCCAA
>NW_022103958.1:28466353-28553130 GCF_000313985.2 Echinops telfairi
GGCGAGGCTTCACCACCCATTTATCCCTCCGCCTTTCAACCAGCACCACATGTGATTATCGGCCAGGCTGGCACAATTAACTAACTCAGATAGATAGATAGATAGATAGATAGATAGATAGATAGATAGATGATAGATAGAGAGAGAGAGAGAGAGAGAGAGAAACATTGTTACAGAGGTTAAATATGTTTTAGTGTTTTGGGAGCAAAATATTTAAATGAAAATTTATTATATAAGTATGGAAAATTATATAAAATTCAATACCTCATTTATTGAAATACAACTTTATGCTAGTCAATCAGTAGGAGATGTCTTTATATTGAGCAATTGTATATTGAGAAAACATCCCAGCCCAGTCCAGATCAAGTCCATAATCCAATATTAGACCATATGTCCGATACCAATCTATAAATTCCTCTTCAGACTCACACAACACATGCAATGACACCAAATGCAAGAAAACCACAGGCCAGTGGGTGGAAAGTCTTGTGGATCCAGTGCGAGTGAAAACATCTCAACCCTGGCAGGGATCTCCACGTGGCTCCTCCAGCTCCACGACTCTAGCGAAGCTCCATGTAGCATGTCAGCAGGAAGACAAAGCGGAGACTGTGTTTGTATCTGGCCTCCAGTGAGTTAATCTCCTTGGTGTCTCCAAACGGAGGTCATCAAGCTGCAGCATGATTGACAGGCTAGCCTTCACCCTTTCACAAATTGACACCAGACTAAGTAACTACCACAATATCCTATCCCAAATATCTATATCATATAACACTTTTTAATGACAACCAGTTGGGCTGAAAATTGAAAAGATGTGGGGAACAGAAAGATTTCTCCCAAGTCATCTCCCCCAAATACATGTTAGACTTAGGACACTGCTTGAAGCTAATGGCAAATGATTGTCAAGTTACCTCCCTGAAGGCAGTCAGTTGCCAGACTACTGTCTGGTGCCACCACAGGTAGGGCCCACTCCTGCTCTTAAGGATAATGGGTTACTTCTCCCTAAAGGCTTGCAGCCATTAGTCTGGTCCCTGTGGGTGGGTTTATACCTTACTGATAATGGTTTCTATAGTGAGCCAGAGAACATGTCAAACCTGCCCAGTGACATCCAAAGTAGTCCTCCATCCAAATCTAGGATGTCACATGTATACCCCCATCCCGCCTCTTCCTCTTGCATGATACCCCTAGATCAAACACCTCCCATTACGGTATTACCCATAGCACAACCCTTTCCTGTGACATATGTCTTCACCTGTAAGTAGGGGGCTTGCATGTCCCCAGAGAATATAAAAACCTTGGTTAGCAATCAATCTCTCTTGCTCTCTCTCTCTCTCTCTCTCTCTCTCCACGTGGACCACCAAGAGGAGCTGAGGTGAGCATGCTACCATGAAATGTGTCTAACTCTATTAATTCAATCTCTTTTCTATCTCTCATGCTCTCTATGACTTTACTATACTCTTTACTTATTATCACTGTACAATTGCGCCTACTGGACCCATGATGATGTGTTAGGGGCTGGTAACCCTGACAAAAAGGTACATAGGTATTTTCTTCTAATAGTCAAAAGAATAACAAAGAGGCATGACCCTGATTGTAATTTGAAATGTTAGTTCCTTAAAATAGCACAGCTCATTTAAAAGTTATTGTTATGAATCAGGGGAAATTTTACAATAGAACAGCTCCAGGCTGAATTCATCTTTATTCCAAGACAATAGTGGAAAATGCCAGGACATGAAATATGCTTGAATAAAACCAAAACCATCTGGACCCTTGAAAGTGAATAATTTGGAAAGCAGAATAGTGTTTGATAGGAAAAAAATACCAATAAAATAAAAAATGCTTTTTTGGCTTTCGATATGATCAGGAATCTGTATTTGAGAGGCTTTTAAATGTTTTTTGGCAAAAGATGACATAGCTAGTTAGTGACAAATTTGGATATTGAAATTTGATTCCTTGGCCTAGTTTATTGCCCTGCTGTGTGCTGGAATGGGTAGGAATAGGTAAAGATGACGGGTAGATTCTATTTTGCTAAATATTTAAACCTGGCTTTCTGAGGGAAAAACTAGCATGTTAAAAAGAAAACATAAAGGGTAGTAAATGATGAGACTAAATTATCTAGCAAATAAATTTGGTTTGAAATGATTTAATATTTAAGAATTTAACTCCTGGAAAAGCTGGATATTGTTACATCTTCAACAGAAATATATATATTTAATATATATAAAATATGTAAGATATATTATCTATAAATAAATATATGTTAAAGGAAATATATATCTATATATATTTAAAGGATATATATATCCTGTCAGTTTTTGTCAGATAAATGTAAATTAAGTTGTCCATATTTTGATTTTAAATTCCAGCAAGTAGAGATATAGATTCAAATATAGTAACAATTGTGGGGAACAATTATTTCAGAATAAGGAAAAAGTGTGTTCTGGGAAGAATAAGGTGGCTAACAGGTCAGAACCCACTTCATAGACCTCATAGCATGAATGGGATAGTACGGTAGACATTTCCGATTTTGTTGCTTCATCTGTGTCACTTCCATTCTGAATTTTGGACAGAAACAACGATTTCATTTTAGAGGACTCAGCCTTCTCTTACTATGTTCATGTGACATAAGTATAGTCAGCCAGAATTGTTCACACATTTGATGAATGTTGTCTTACAATGAATGGATGGTCTTGTTGCTAGGTGACATACAGTTGGTTTCAACTCCTAGCAATCCATGGGCAACAGAAGTAAGCACTGCTGGATCTTGCTCTATCTTCACAATTGCTGCTATGCTTGAGTCCTTCCCCACAATGTCCTGGTGAGAGTTTTCATCTATTTTTCTGACCCTCCACTTGACAAAGCATAGAGTCCAGAGACTGGTCCCTCGTGACACCGAGTTCAAAGTACGTGAGATGAAGTTTCACCATTCGCACAGCTAAGGAACATTCTGACTTTTCTGCTTTCAAGACAGATTTATTTGTCTTTTGGAATTCCATCATATGTTCAATATTCTTTGTCAATATCATAATTCAAAGGAATCCATTCATCTTCTTTCTTCCTTAATCGTTTTCCAATTTTTGCATGGATATGAGGCACTTCATACTATTGCTTGGTTCAGGAGTAGCTTATTCCTTAAAGTACCATTTTTGCTCTTTAACACTTTAAAGGGGGCCTTTGCAGCAGATCAGAAATGCAGTACATTGTTTGGTTTCTTTACTGCTGTATCCATGGGTGTTGATTGTGGATTCAAGATTAATGAAATTCTCTACACTTTGATCTTTTTCAGGTTTATAGTGATGCTGCTTATTAGTCTACTTAAGAGGATTATTATTTCATTGTGTTGTGGTATAATCCATAGTGAAGATTATAGTCTTTGATATTTGATCTTCACATAAGAGCTTCAAGTTATTTTTTTTTTAATTTCAGCATCTACATATCTCAGGGTGCTGATGAGATTTTCTCTAATTTTGATAGCTTATACTTTTTTACATAGTCTAGATTCTTGGATCATTTGCTCAGTATGCAGAATGAATAAATAAGGTGAAAGGATATTCTGATATATTAAGGGGTACCAAAAAAATGGAAAAAAGCTCCACTGGGCAGAGCTTTCATAGTATGCATTTTTCCTGCTAGGCTGTCATCAAGCAACTCACTCTGAGTTAGTGCACCCAGTGGCTTCACCTGGGAAGGTTCTCTGTGGTCACAGTGATTTTTTGTAAGAGCAGTTTCACTCAAATCTCATTTTTTTGTGATGGCCTACTGAAAAGAATAGCATGCGGCTCTGAAATTTTGTTTCTGTTCAGGAAAAATGCCACAGAAACTGTTGTGATGCTGAACACAGCTTACAAAGACAGCACTATGGGAAAAACTCAAGTGTACCACTGGTTTTCTCCTTTCACAAAAGCTGAGATGTAGATTGATGATAAACCTCATTCTGGATGTCCATCATCCTCTGGAACTGATGAAAAATTCAACTTGTAGTGCATTTGGAGTTCATTCCACCAGGTTAGACTGTTAATCAAGCTTTCTATTTAAAGGTTCTGAAAAGATTGCATAAAAGTGTGCAACAACAAAGGCCTGATTTATGGCAGTTGTGGGACTGGTTTTGCCACAACGACAAGGCACATGCTCATGCAGCCATCTCAGAGCACCAGTTTTTGGCAAATAAAATCAGCTTACCTCTTGTGCCCACGCACCTTACTCATCTGACCTTGCTCCATGTCTTTTTGTATCTGTGATGAAGAGGGACATGAAAAGACAGCAATTTGATGACCTAGAAGAGGTGAAGGAAGAAATGAGGGAGGTGCTGTCAGCCATCCAAACAAATGAGTTTGAAAAATGTTTCCAAGAATGGAATCGCAGATTTGACTGATGTATTAAGTGTAATGGAGGGTACTTTTGAAGGTGATAAAGTTGTTTTACCAAAAAAAAAAAATTAAATACATAGCTTTGGAAAAAAAGGCCATTTTGAGGTGGGGGATGGTGTTGCCTGCCCCCTCATATTCCTTTCTTGATTTGAAGCACAGAGTTAAATATTCATATGTTTAGAAGACTGCCTCTTGGTCTATGTGCATGTGCCACTTGGCACAATTAAGTGTTCTGGAATTCCCATACTCAAGTCTCTCCTTAAATTGTTGCAATGAGCACAGTTAAGTACAGTTGCATAGACAATAAAAACAATTAAATGTCTTTCTTGTATTCTGTTTTCAGGCAAGAATCATCTGTCATCAGGAATACTATCCTTCATTCTACATCCTCTTCTGAATCTGATTTGAATTTCTATAATCTTATAAATGTATATGCACAAAACTAATCTACATATTATATGTATGATGGGAAAATTCTCCATATATAATTACAAAATATTATTATGTTCATATTAATCTCTGTATCTTTTAATATGGAAAACTATAATGTTAAGGAAAATGGAGATAAAAATTGCATACCAGTTATGATAAATACTCTGAAATTATGTATGGGAAAAATGTTGTAGAAATATCTAACGATTCAATTATAATTAATGGATTATTTTAAGGACCAGGATGTCTTTTTCCTAGCTTTATTCCATGTGTTACTTTAAGATGTATAGAATTTTAAGTACCAAACAAGTTTCCTCTGGAACTCTGAACATGGGGCATCCTTGTGTTTTACTATTATGTTTTATATGAATGATCTTAACCTTATTTTTAATTTAATTTGACTGTTTTTAATAATCATTGTATAAATATGTCTACATTTAATATTTTATCAGTATATATTCCACTTAGTCAATTGTCATTTTTAAATGATAAATTTAAAACTTTCTACTTCTTGGAAACATTAGAAATATTTATTTCTTTCATTATATCAGTTCCTCAATTCTTTTCTGGAAATCATATATGATGTTCTGTAACAGCACTGTCCTAGTCTAAATGTTTTTTTCTGGAATAATATATTGACTGCTTTTTTCTGTTTCTCATTAATTGAGTCTCTAGTTGAGTTTCTTTTGTGATTCAGCCCATACATACATATTTTAATAAAATTGCATTTAAAATCCCCACACCT
The DNA here is from genome assembly GCF_000313985.2 of Echinops telfairi. Taxonomy (NCBI): domain Eukaryota; kingdom Metazoa; phylum Chordata; class Mammalia; order Afrosoricida; family Tenrecidae; genus Echinops; species Echinops telfairi. The sequence goes on from NW_022103958.1 coordinate 28,471,895, forward strand.
TCCAAGTGATTTGTTTTCATGAAAACTGCTTGAAGTTTTATAGGTATAAAACCTTCTTACCATTCTAAGGGTCTTAATAGTATGTTCACAATGGTCTAAGATTTTGCCCATTGATTTTTCTATTTTATATATTCATGTTTTGAACAATAGTTCTTTTGCTATTAAAAGCTTCTCATTCGTTCTCTTTTCAACAAATTTTTCACAATTCTTGATTCACTGCCTATCTTTTACGTTAAGGCTGCCTGATTGCTTCTCTGTGAACAGTGTTTCATTTAACTAGAAACAGCCACTTGTAAGTCCTGAGGTAAGTGATTAAGTTATTATTTGCACGCATGTATAAAATAAAAATAAATATTCGGCTCAGTTTCTCTCCTAGTTATGGCATTTACTCTTCTCTTTATGATGGATCCAGGAACCCTCATAGTGTTATGGATTATATTTTGTTCTGAAAACCATAAGATTAGCAGTTTGAATCACGAGCTGCTCCAATGGAGGGAGATGAGGCTCTCTACTCACTTCACGAATTACAGTCTGGGAAATCCACAGGGTTTTCTACTCGGCTCTATAGTGTAGCTATGAGTCAGAATCAACTCAGTGGCAATTAGTTTGGGATTTTGAGCTTTGTTTTATGGTTATTTAAGTTATGGTTCCTTGAAATATTTTATGTTGACAGGTAGCCCTTCTACAGTAGGAAGAAATAACTTTACTAATGTAAATTTACAAGGTTTCTGCAAACGTATTTTTAAATGCTCCAAACCTATCAAAGAGTTGAAAGATCACTACATAGAGCACAGGAAAGGCCTTCTGGAAGAATTATTTTAAATAAATTCAATTATTGAGTTGTGTTCAATGCAATGTCCTAAGGGAATGTGAGCCACAGTTTCATCAGATCAAGGGGAGATGCTAACCGGCTGTCTATAGATGAAGCACAAGGAGGAAAACATCATAACCTCAAACCCAACCTACTGAAAATGTGCAATTGGGTTGACAAGGAGCTAAGAATGAAGAGGATGTGTGTTAACTCAGCATCGCCAGCTGTTTCAGGCAACATCTCATCCAAACATCTGTGTGCACCTCATCTAGCAGTCCCCGCCACTACCAAAGAGAGGTTGCAAATTATTTCACAAGCAGCAGGTGTTGAGTATGTTTCAAATTTCAACAATTCTTAAGAAATTTTATGTACCAACAATGTCAAAGATTTTTCTCCCAATTACAAGCCACTTGACAAGGAAGTAGACTAGTTCAAAATAAAGAATTTCCTAGGATTCAAGTTTTAATATTTCCTACTAATTGAGGAGAGAATTTCTGAAGGAAAACAGTAGCAAAAATATTGTATTTTAACAATGTCATAGTACAAAGTTTTTCCTTCAAAAGTCTGAAGAGAATGATGGCACTTATTACTTTTTCCAAAATATGACTTGGTGGTTAAAATAGCTCAGTGATACTTTTTGGTTGTTCAAAGGGATTATAGATTCAAAGTGTTATGTAAATTCTTGCAAAATGATGTTAGTGTAATCTATGAAAAATCCATGTTTTACTATAACATAAAAGAGTATAGAAATTACTAAGAACATATTTAGGAATTTGAATAAATTTTCTATTCCTGTCTCCTTGTCATATGGACTTTTTAGTTCCCACTTGCTCCTAGAAAATAAATTTTTGGAGCTCCTCCAGAGAAGCTGGTTGACATGAAGAAGAATGGAGCATCCAGATTGGAGGAAGGCTCACTGAGAATCTGCCATAGGCAGAGGACGCTACTTGGTGTGCAGAAAATGAGGAAGACTTGAAGCACTTTGTGAGGAAGATCAGGATTATAGCCTTCAGTATGGATTGCAAATCAATGTAAAGAAGACCCAAACCCTCACAACTGGACCAATAGGTAATATCCGGGTGAAGGGAGAAAATATTGACATTGCCACATCTTGCTTGGGTTGACAACCATGAGCATGGAAGCCACAGTTAAGAAATCAAAGGGAAGATTGCACTGGGGAAATCTGCATGAGACTTCCTTAGAATGTTGCAAAGCAGGGAGGTTCGTTTGAGAACTAAGGTGCACCTGACCCAAGCCAAGGTATTTTCAATGATCTCACATGCATGAGAACATTGGTCATTGCATGAGGAAGACCAAATGCATGGATGTATTTGAATTGTTTCTGGCGAAGAATATCAGATTGCCATGGACTTCAAAAGAACATCCAAATTTATTTTGGATGAAGTACAGCCAGAATATTCCTTACAGGGAAAGGTGGTGAGATTTCATCACAAGTACTTTGGACATTGGAATCAACCTGACGGCACCTAACAATAACAACAACAACAACCCTAGATTAGAAGCTGTTATCGATGTGTTTCAGAGATAGACAACCTAATAAGTGTTTACTTTTCACTTTGTGGTGGACAAGTTCATACGAATTTATACAAGAAGCTTGTGTTTGCTTATTAGGTGCAGGTGAGGGACCGTGGATTTGAAAAGAGGCTGTGGATCTGTAGGCATTTGCTGGGCAGTTGGGAGAGAGGCAGCTCCCAGGGAGACCTAGAAGCCGAATCTTTGATGTAGTGAAAAATGGGAAAGTGCTCACAATAGGTTACTCAAAAACAATGCAGTCCGCACTCCCCTTCTTACTAGGTAATTAACACTGATTGCTTCTCCTACTAGACCGACCAGGCTTCGGCACAAAAGTTGTACTTACATTTTCTTCTCTTTCAGCTGTCCCACTTCTAGCATGATACTCCTCACATAAATTATCCTCTTGTTTATACTTCTGGATTGATAATAAAGACAGACACCTGAAATCATAATCAGGTGGGGGTGGGAAGTCAACTGCAAACTAAGAGTGTGATGTAAGCATTCTATGGCGACAGCATGTTACAAAGGGATAGTGGCAATAGAATGAGTACAAATTATTTTTGAACAAAACACTCACTGTTTTGTTTCTGTTTCTTAATGATATGGGCTTAATCTGATAATTTAGGGATTCATTAAGCCAATACATACCTAAGTGTGGTTCAGGGTGTTATATGACAGACACTAATCAAAGTGACAAAGTCATGATTGAGATTAGTTCCTCAAATCTATACACGCAAAGCTCAGATATGAGTAGAAGTTAACCCACAGAGAGTGGGTCGGAGGAGAGGTTTGGGCTTGACGAGAATGGAGTGTTCAGGCTGAAAGAACAGAACATATTGGGGTCTTGGCATCTTTGTGCAAGCAGGTCTTCACCTATAGTACGAGGAAGATAGTAATGGCATACAGCAAGTTAGAAAGCATACTCAGATGGCAGTGGAGAAAATTGCTTGGTTATATGCCAATATATAATCAGAAGTAGACATACAGTTGTACTAGAGAAGCAGGACACACTGGTAGCAGTAATATGCCTGTAATTAATGAGTTTAATCATTCATTTTTGCAGTGAACTATTTAAACTTGAAAGCTGGACAGGAACCTTTGAGCAATGTCAGGAAGTTCTTAGATAGTGGCTCTTGTGACTTAGCAAAATAAATGTGGGCTTGGGAATCTGACAAACTTTTTCTCAAATCTCTTATCTTATCCTCCTAGAGTAGGGTACACTGTCTAACAACAACAACAAAAAAAACCCCGATGTGATTACTGGCTACATCATACAAAGGTCAAAGCCAAAGTTTGCCTGACACATAGGTGCCTCTCAAAGGTATAGCTTCAAAGGTCTTCCTCTGAGACATCACAGAAAACAGATAAAACACATTTTAAAAGGAAACAACCATTTAGAACAGCCAACATCAGTCCCGAAGTCCCAAACACTGGTTCTTTTCTTCTTGACGTTGCAGCATATGCATCTGTTTTCTCTGGGGATTTCTCATACAACACAGAAACTCAACAGTGCATCACTTGTCGCCCTCATTTTCTTATGATCTGCCTTTGGAAATCTAATGTTTTATCCTTTATATTACCAATTTTTATGATTTTGCCTTTCATAACACCATTTTAAGTACTTTCGATATAAGGATATTTTTAATCGAATGCTCAACACTACCTTCCCTTCCCAGTGCTGTTGTGTCCGTAGCACAAGTGAGTTTTTAAACAACCTAAATTGATTTTCTCACTGTTAAAGGGTTGTCGTGTGCCCTTTTTTGACTTAGAGCAGCTTTATGCAACAGAGATAGAATTGCAGAGCTGTGAACAGCTCCAGAGCCTTCCAGCCTGGTCTTGTTCACATACAGTCTCTGAATGGGTCCAAGCTACCTATCTTTCCGTTCCCTGCCAACTACTTAATTTTTGTGACACACTGATCCCTACACAAAACAAAAAAGAATCACACTGATTCTCATAACAACCTTGTTTAGAGTTTTCCAGATCATAAATCTTTGTGGGACTAGATAGCCTCATCTTACTCCTAAGGGATGATTGATGGATTTGAACCAGACCTTGCTGCTAGTAAGCCAATATCTACCCAACAGTGCCATGAAAGGCTCCTTAAGTCTCCTTGATAAGAGACAGAAAAGCCAAATCAGGCACCAGCTATAAGAGAAGGCTCTGTGAACTCTGGCGGTAAACCTTTGTCTCAGCCTCTATAGCTTCTGCATTCCTGGGATCCTTGTTGGTCATCACATGTAACCTACCTTCCCACTGTTTGTGCCTGCTTGTCACTGTGTCTACGCAACTCTTTATATCAGTCAGGGAAAATAAAAGGAACTTTAAGGACCACCCTATAGGCAATTGGACATCCCCTTACAGAAGGGTTGCAGGGAGGAGATGAGCAAGGCAGGGTGCAGTGTAGCAATGATGAAACATACAACTTTCCTCTACTTCTTTAATGCTTCCTCCACCCCCCCACCCCCCACTATCATGATCCCAATTCTACCTTACAAATCCAGCTAGACCAGAGGATGTACACTGGTGCAGATAGGAACTGGAAACACAGAGAATCCAGGACAGAAAAACCCATTAGGACCAGTGGTGTGAGTGGCAATACCAGGAAGGTGGAGGGACTGTGGGGTAGAAAGGGGGAACCGATTACAGGGATCTACATATAACCTCCTCCCTGAGGGATGGACAACAGAAATGTGGGTGAAGGGAGACATTGGACAGCGTAAGATATGACAAAATAATAATAATTTATAAATTATCAAGGGTTCATGGGGGGGGGGAGAAATAAAGAGCTGACATGAAGGGCTCAAGTAGGAAGCAAATGTTTTGAGAATGATGAGGGCAACAAATGTACAAATGTACTTGACACAATGGATATATTTATGGATTGTGATAAGAGTTGTATGAGCGCCCAATAAAATGATTTTAAAAAAAGGAACCACCCTACACTGAAAGGACTGCATTAACATAACAAAGAATATTTGCAAATGGGACTGCATCCATGGACACTGGGATCAGGATTTTTGGATGACACAATTCAATCCATAACAGTTATCCTGCAATCATTTGCATGCATCATTCTCAATTTGCCAGATCAGAACCCTAAATAATTTCTGCTTTTCTAATCATTCAGAAAAGTAAATATATATAAAATAATATTGTTTCCAAAGCTACACAGGCTGCCATTTTTCTAAATCCCCAGTTCGGGTGCTTCGGGTAATTGTAATCAAGCATATGTTTTATGGGAAATCAGACTGTCTTATCACAGCAGTTTGGGAGCACTGAAAACTATTTCCCACTCAGTCAATTTTTGCTACTTCTGTGGAAGTGATGTTTCACAAGATTTGACTACATCCAGAAACTTATGTCACACTCTTACGGAGAATAAAGGTATGAGGCTAAGAAGTACATTTCTTCACTTGATGTAAAAATTACTAGGAAGAGATATGGCAAGGTATACAATTGTTTGCATCTCTGCATTTTCCTCTCCCAGTTGTTAAAAGGACTGCAGGTTTATCCTCCATCAAGTGAAAAAATTCTTTTCTACAAAGTGGTCACCTCCTGGTCACCAAGTGCAGCCCTGGGGGGGCTTTTCTAGGTTATAGACCTGCGTAAGCATCCTTCTCATCCTGGCTGGAAGCTTAAGAAAGTGTCGTGAATGAATGAAAATGAATTTCTCCCTGCCGTCAAAGAAAACATTTAAAGGGTTAGATTCAGGAGGAAATTGTACTTCTTGACCAAGAGATGGTAAAACAGTGTCTTTATTTTATTCCCAAAGCACTTACCCGTTCCATTACCAATGTCCATAGTTTCCAAAAACAATTATCTATTAGAACTTGCAGTGCCTTATGCTGAGTATCAGTTTCTCAATTTTTCTGCTGTGATATGTTCTCCCCTAGTGGCTATGGAATTCCAATTTATGATTTACTTTTTAGAAATAATGTTGTATTGTAGATTTGTCATATATACCTGGATATGTCTGCAATTGGTAGAATAGGACCTCTCAAAGTCTTTTAAATTTTAATGACCAGAAACTATAAATTTAAAATTTAATGACCAGAAACTATAAATCTATGTGTTACATAGACAGAGGAACTCCGCAGATGTAATTGATTGTCTATAACTTATCAAAGACACCATCCTAGAGTAGTTGTGTGACTAGATTTTATTATCTGGTTCCTTAAAGGCACAGATCCTTCAGTGCTGCCAGCCACAGCGAGAGGAACTGGAGAATGAGGCAAGAGAGCTGACGCAGAGAAACCTGGGGGGTGGGAAGGACCCAGGCCATCCATGACGGCTTTGAAGATACAGGACGCGGAAGCCATGGTTCCTGTTAAATGATGACAAGCAAACTTGGGTTTAATTCTAGGATGACAAAGTAATGAATTAGCAAAAACTAAATAAATAAATAAATGTGCTTACAAGCAGCTATTCCTCCGACCCTATCAGCAGGAGGCTGACTAGTCCACACCTCCATTTTGATCTTGTGACATTTGGGGCAGAGAAACCAATCAGAACTGTGAGATGCTGTACGATGTTTTACATTGCAGTTCTATTTTAATGGCAACAATAGAAAAGTAGCACAGGTCTGAAACCATGTGTTGACACACTTCATATATTTGTTGAAAATGCAATTGAAGGATGTCCATTTAAATAAATAAATGGTGGCTACCTTTCACAATTTTAATCACCCTGTCTACTGAGCAAATGCGCTCAGAATCTAAACTAGGTGAAGAATACAGAATCAGGATATGATGAAGGCTCCTTAACAACTGTTGATATACAAATGACATAGCTTTGTTTACTGAAAGTGGAAAGAGCTTGAAGGATGTATTCATAAAGAATTATGACTACAGGCTTCAGTATCTTACACCTCAACATAAAATAAACAATTTTCACAACTGGCTCAATTAGGAATATCGTGATTGTGTTAGGCTGGGGCATCTTGAGAAACAAAATCAGTGATACTCAGAGATGTATTACAAAGAGCTTTCTATACAAAGAAATAATTTTACATCAAGAAGGTATCCCAGTCCAATTCAACTTGAGTCCATAAGTCTGATTCTAGTGGAGCCCTCTTCAGACTCGGGCAGCTGCAGGCCCATGTGAAGAAAGGGGGTGGGGATTGCAGGGAGATCACAGGCCAGTGGGTGCAGTCACATGGCTCCAAGATTGGTAGAAATATGACAGGGTGATGACAACTCTCTGGGTCAGGCAGCCCACATGGGTCTGTCCTTGGAAGCAGACACAGAGTCCCAAAGAGGAAAAGAGAGGAATTGTCTCCATTCAATCTTGCTCTTATATTAAAGGCTATACCCCCAAGAAGGTGTCATCAGGCTACCACTTGATTGACAGGTTGAACTCTGTCCCTAGTCAGGAGTTTCTGAAGGACATACTACCTAACTAGCACAGGGATTAATGGAGAAAAGTTTAAAGTTGTCAAGGACTTCATTTTACTTAGATCCCAATTAAAACTCAGGGAAGCAGCAGTCAAGAAATAAATGACATCATGCATTGGGCGAATCTGTTGTGAACGATCCTTTTTAAAAGCCAGTATGTCAAGTGGAAGACTAAGATGTACCTGGCCCAAGTCATTGGACTGTCTGTTGCCTCATAGGCATGGGAAAAGAAAACCTAAGACTTGATGAATTTGAATTATGGAGTTGGTCAAGACTACTAACTAAAACAAAGAGTTCAAAGCAAATAAACAAATCTGTATTGGAAGAAAGAGCTTTCATGCTCTTTAGATGTGAGGATGGGGAGCATTCATCTTCCATACTTCGTACCTGCTATCAGAAGGGTCAGTCACTGAAGACAGACATCATGCTTGGTAGAGAGTCAGCTAAAAAAATAAAAGAAAACAGAAAGACCCTCAACAAGATAGATGGACACAATCACTCCAACAATGAGCTCCAAAATAACTAATCGTGGAATGAACCAGGCATAAGTGATGTTTGCTTCTGTTGTATATAGGGCTGTTATGAGTCAGAGCTGACTTGATGAATCCTAATAATATCATCTTTACAAAAATATAGTTAAAATACTACCATTTCAACCTTCCATCCATATGAAGTTATTAATGAGATGTTGTGTGTTTTTTTTCATTTGCTTTTGTAGTTTAATGTGAAGGGTACACTGCAGCATGTCTCAATTCAAATCAAGCACATTCAAACACTCCATAGGTACATGTACTAATAGCCTGTATAGCACAGTTTTATGTTGTTTATTTCCAAAAGGACAATTCATTTCAAAATTATCAACCTACAATTTAAGGTTTTGAAAATTTTTAAGGGGAGTAACAATGTACTACATGAATTGATATTAAAATGCTCTAGCTCTGCTGTGAGATATTCTCGTTTTATTATTTTTCCATTGAGTAAATTACTCTATTACCTCCAATTCTCAAGATTTGAACTATTCACATTTTCTTCTATAAACAAAATCAATTCTCTATCAGTATTTATTTTTCATTTCTTGCATTCCCTAATTATTTTATTTTATATTAATATCATTTCATTGGGGAACTCTTAACAATCTTATGACAATCCATCATTCAGTTGTAGTAAGCACATATGTACATATGTTGCCATCATCATTTTCTTTCTACTTAAGCCCTTGGTATCCGCTCCTCTCTTTTTCCCCTTCCTCCCTGACCTTTCCATCCTCATGAATCCTTGATCAATGATATATTATTGTTGTTATTTCATATCTTACACCATCCATTGTCTCCCTTCACCGACATTTCTGTTATTTGTCCCCCTGGGGTGGGTGGGCTATATATCCAACCTTGTGATGGGTGCCTCTTTATCCCCCTTCCCCCACCCTATCCCCATTGTCCCCCTATTCTCATGATATCGCTACTCCTGAGGGTTTTATCTGTCCTGAATTCCATATGTCAGAGCTCTTATCTGTACCAATGTGTGTACACAAGTCTTGCCAGATTTGTAAGGTAGAACTGGGTCATAGTAGTGGGAGGAAGGAAGCATTCAGGAACTAGAGGAATGATGTTTGTTTTGTCTGTGCTCGACGGAACCCTGGCTGAATCATCCCTTCCTTGTAATTCTTTTGTGGGGGGGATGTCTAATTGTCTACAGATGGGCTTTGGGTCTCTAATCCAAAACCCCCCATTTGCATTGATACAATTGTTAGTTTGGGATCTCTTAATCCTGATCCCTGATCCTGTAAACACCTCATGATTACACAGGCTGGTGTGCTCTTCCATGTGGATTTATTTGCTTCTCTGGTAGATTGCTGCTTGTTTAACTTCTAGCCTTTAAGAGCCCAGACACTATCTTTTGATAGCCGGACATCATCCACTTTCTTCATCATATTTGCTTAAGCATCCGTTTTGTGGTGATCTTCAGTGATCATGTCAGGGAGGTGAGTATCAGAGAGTACCAGATTATTAGAACAAAGTGTTCTTGTGTTTAGAGAGGCCTGGAGTAGAGGCCCAAAGTCTGTCTGCTATCTTAATACTTCAACATACAAATATATGTGCATTGGACTCCGTAGCTTTCATTATAAACTAATATATTTACATAGATACATGCCTATACCTATAACTCTATAAATAGCTTTTGCTTCCTACTTCTTTCCACTATTTCCTTTCACCTCCTCCTGCCCCACTATCATGCTCACCACTCACTCAGCTCTCAGTAATTCCCCGGGGCTTGGTGGGTCATGATGAGGTTCTCCCTCTCTCTCTTACCCTCTTAGCTCACACCCGTGTGGTCTGGACAGACCTGCCTCTCCCCCCGGGCTATATTTTCAGTGATTAATTGTCTCTTAACACTACTTTTAAATGGATTAAATCTTCAACCTACTTTTGTATACCATTTTATTCAAAACAAGATCTTAATACTAACATAATGCTTTGTTCTTTGGCCTTTACCTTTGCGCCCTACCCTAAGCAACTATGAGAAGGGTGTATAGAAGTTGTATTTCTGTGTCATCATGTTCTTTATACCTAATGTGTATATTTTGTTACAAAATACCTGGACCACATTTTTCCTCAGAGATTTAAATATTTCCTGGTGTCTGCCATTTAGTGTTATGATAGTCTTGATTGTGCCTTTTTCACTGGCCATTGCCTAGATTTTGTCACCAACTACATTCTGAAATTTATTTTCAAGTTCACAACTGCTCATTTGTCATTTTTCTACCAGAATGACATCTGATGTTGGAATAATACAATCAGATTGAACCTTTTGCAATGCAGAGAATTCTGTAGACATTTCTCCACTACCTGTAGATATTCAACCTTGCTGTATTGGAAGTATGAACCCAGCCATTAGTGAGATTAACTTATATTGCTCTGGGTCTTCATTTATTTACTTCTTTTCTTTTGTGTTGGCATCCAATTGGCAAAAAGAGTATTAATTTATTATTTTTCATTATGAATCATTATTTTCCATCCTGAAACATGGTTGGTCTTTTAATTCTGCCAGTTATATACTTCCCTTAGAAAACCATTGATTAAATGTAATATATTTTAATAATTGTTTTCTTAATTATTTTTCCATTGGAACAATGTGTAGATATATATTTTTTGTCTTCTTTACCATTACTTCCAATCAGCCTTTTCCTTTATTTAATAAAGTAGCAACACTATTTCTTAGAGAAGAAGCTATATTTGTAAATAAAATATTCCCTGATCCATTTAGCTACTAATATATTAGGTTGACGGTGAATTTATTTCAGTCATCAGTTTGATTCTATTGTTTTGCAATTTGAATTTTTACTTCTCATTTTTTTATCCTAATGTTTTGAGATCTTCTTATATTGAGTTAATGTTTTTAGTAAATTTTTTATAGTAAAATTTTATAAGCATATTAAATTTATCTTTTTCTTTTGGAATTTAATCTTGTCTTGACTTTTCTCACTTGTCCTTTCCATGGAAGCTCTACTCCTTTTATTGGTTTAATTTTATTTTTGGTATTTTCATTTGCTTTCCTAGAAAATATCTATTTTGTAAATTGATCTAATGTTATCCATTTTCTCATGTGGGATTCAAGGATCTCAACTGTTCCAGTTTACCTAAGTATGATTTCTTCACTAAACTACAACCTAAGTGCTTTTGTTTGGTTTTATTTTGTTTTATCTGACCTTAACTTGCAAAAGGTCGAACATCAATGAAATGAAGCCTACAGGAAATACTTTGGTTTGTTAAGTTTTTCTAAGAGTTTGTTAAAGGCATCCCTGGAAGTTCTCAATCAAATAGGAATTATATCCCATTCCCAGGAGAAGTGCTTTTTGAGTTTGCACTAGACCTTTAATTCAATGTGGGGATCAGAAAATAACACTGCCTACCATTTTTTTCACACTTACTATGAAAACATCCCCCCAAAAGATATGAAAGAATCAAAATTTTATTTTTATTTGGGTTTAACTCTCATTCCAATATATTCATGTATCATAAAGTTCAGAAGGTGAACTTTGACAACACAGCAATTGTCTGATCCTTGTCAAGTTACATTATACTGAAACACAGTGTAATGAACATGAAATAACTCTGCTTTCAGTCTAAATTTAATTATTCTGTGATACTGGAATAATTATGCAATAAATATGGAATAATTATACTGGAATAAAAAAGCTAATTTAATGTGACATTGTATATGCACATATGTAATGAAAAGACATACTTCTGCAGGAGGAAAAATTAATCAGATTCTCTGTGACTGACAAGCCTGTAAGTGTTGTAAATAAGTAAGACTATATAAACAAAACACCAGTTGGTATTATTTAATTCAAATAATATATCAGAAATATATATTCATTAATTATTTCAAAAATATGTTCATTGAGCACCTACTAAGAGTGCAGCCATTTCTAAACTTGGACAATAGAACAAAACATTTGGCACAAAAATTCTTATATGTGAGAGGGGGAAGTAAATAAATTATGAAACATCGTTATAGACTTTTAGAAGAATGGAGCAAGATAGATGATAGAGAGATATAGGTGTTGGGAAAACTTTTCACAGATACCTCAATGAAGTGATGTGTGTCTAATATATTTCATGGAATTAACTGGAAAATCTACTTTGTGTGAATAATTCCCAATTTTTTTGTGTGAGAGTTTAGCTGTTTATACATCTTTAGAAGAAATAGTGTATGTATGAGAGAAAATATTTCTGAATATTTTGATACATTTTTATTACACCATCCAAGTTTCAATATAAGGCATGATAATTTCACTAACGATTAAATATAATGGGAGAAAAATTAAAGGATTGTCAGTTCATATTAAATTTGCTATTGAAATGATTTCAGACACTCATGGGATCTTATGTAGATAAGCATTGGTGATTAAGGTGATGCCAGCATCTTAAAACATTAAATAATGACATATAAATATGAATTCATTAGGTTTTTAAATTGCTGACATTCATATTTAATTTTAATGAAACTAAGAATTAATTATAAAATATTCTTTTATATTAAATTCATTGACTTTTCTGAGAAGAGGTGCGAGTACAATTTTTTCTAAAGAGATGAGATTTCACTAGTTTTTATGATAAAAAAAAACAGCATTTAAATACTTATCTGACATATTTTGATACCAAGTTGCATGCTCTGCTAATGCTTTCCACAAGCTCAGTAAGTTAGACTTAATATAGTGTTGCAAAATTACCATTTCATACAGGATTCAGGATTTAATGAAACAATGGAAACAACGTGAGTTAATTAAATAATTTAATTTTTAAAACTGAGAATGTAAGTAAATGTGTACTTAGGACAGTAGCTGAGATTTTGATGATGTTATCCTAAGCCATCACTGTGGAGTGGATTCTGACTCGCAGAGACCGTACAGGATAGAGTGTAACTGCCCCTTTGGAGTTTCTGAGACTGAGAATCTTCACAGGGGCTGACAGGCTCATCTTCCTCCTGCTGAGCAGTTGGTGGCTTGAACTGCTGAACAGATATTTTGCAGTCCAATATATAGTACACTAAGCCACCTGGTCTCCTAATTTCATTTATTTATTACTCCTAATACAATTTAATAATAATATATGATGATATCACATGGCATGTAAAATACTATATGATATATTTAGACAGATATTTTCAACCTGAAAAATAAACAACTTTATGAGAACCTTTCATCAATTCCCTTTAAATGGACACTTTAGTTTAAAAGAAATAGTAATAAGGTGATGAGTTTATATGTAATACCTCAACTTTGCAAAAATAGCATTTTTTATTTCTGTTTTTAATGTCTGAACCAGGATAACTGAGCCTTTCAATTTATAATGCATAAATCTTATAATTTAAAATGAATTATGATTGGGATATTTTTTAAATCTCATTATACAATGATAATGTGAACAATAAATGGTTGACAATCAGGGTTTTCTTGATACTATGTATAAAAATTAGGGAAATAAATTGATGGAAAAATGCAATGGTGATCCAAAACAGCTAATTTTCAAATATTACTAAAACATATTTTCAAAATCAATTACTAACTGGACTTCTAATAATCATTAGCATTTAACATATACATAAATTTAAATATAAAAATAAGAAACAAACACCTAAAACTTCATATTAGAAATAAAGTGAGTAAGTTTTTAATTGAACCAGAAAAAACTGTGGGCATGGGCAAATCTTGAATACTTACTGTTTTTAAATGTCACATGGCAATAGTTAGATACCAAATAAAGAAACCATTTTTTCCTTTTATCTGTCTCAAATAATGGAGATTTCATTCTATATATATATAGATAGATAGATAGATTAGTAATGAGTTAATGGGGTTTCACATGCCATTTGGTGTGAAATAAATTTCTCAGTTTCAAAAGTTTGGAAGCCATCTGTATGAGAAGCATGACACCGTGTTAGGATTTTGTTCAAGATCATATTTGAACTTCAATATGTGCTGAAGATTCCACAGTGAAACATTTAACAAGCAGGGTCTGATGGGAGGCAGGAGGAACATTCAAGGTTCATAAAATTGCAGAGCATAGGTGATGAAGCTCTAACGTAAGAGGATGGTAGGACAAGTTGAGAAGAGAAAAGACTTAAAAGTCTTCCAAATCATTTCAGAACTCGATCAACCTATTTTATTATTGGAAGTAGGAAGTCAAATATATATTTCACTATAATTTTAGCTCTCTACTATAGGGCATGCTCATTGTCCAATACGTATTCTATGATTAAATATTTTCAGAACCAGGACCTCCTTCCCCCCGAGTGAAACAACACACCTAGGTGTCATATGTGATGCTAGGGCACTGTTCATTTTTGACCAAACACAGGAAAAATGTGCCCACCTGAGATATTTATCCTTCATGCTAAATACATAGAGCCACCCATCATCCAATGATTTGGAAATATTGATGCATGTGTCCTTAATCAAACCAAACCAAACTCAGTGCCATTGAGTGCTGTGGACTCACACCGACCCTAGCGGACAGGGTAGAACTGCCCCCTTGGTTTCTAAGACTGTAACTCTTCGGGGGAGCAGAAAGCCTCATCTTTTTCCCAGGGAGCACCTGGTGGTTTCGAACTGCTGCCCTTGGGGGAAGCAGCCCAGCGTGTAATCACTATGCCACCAGGGCTGTGGTTATCAATAACAAGATGGGTCAAATAACCCTCAACACTGAATACATAGTGCTAAAGGGAAGTACAAAGAGTTATACAAGGTAAATTGTCATAACTTAACCTTTAGCTGACTAATTAACCACCTATTTTTAGGAGGAAACCCATCTAATACTATTTTCTACATTGATTTATTTGCCATCTCTTTGTTGATACTTCCAGGGTAATTCTCTATACCTCATGGCTACACTGTCCATTTTGGTGAATTACTATTAGAATGCTTTGTTTTGATTCAAACCAGAATTGCCCTTTTATTCAACAAGTGAGGCCAGATACGCTATACTGTTAGAATGCACAGAACAAATTCTAATTTCACTTCCGTTTGATACTGCTTCAAAATATGCAGTCAGTTCTGACATCTGGATAACGATGATTATATAGATTAAATAGCCACGTCTCCTAGTCCCTGCCCTGTTTCTCAGGTGACATGATTCTATCCCTAGTTAATGTCTTTTGATGGCCCTGCAACATGTCTCTAACTCTCCTAGCAATTCACAACAAATCCAGACATTCCAGACAATAGTCCCTTTGTGCTGTTGGGGTAGAAAATATAGCCTAGCTTTGCCTTTTGTGTCTGTTATGTCAAATGCTAGCCTCTGGGCATGCTTGCACTCCATCTTATTGGAAATTTCTGACTGTAGGAATAAAAGGAAGGGAATAATCCACCTGCCAGCCAGCTTTCCATGTGGGCTTCAGGAGAGCCCAGTCAAATGCTGTTTACGACTACATAACAAAAGGAAAGCATCTTACCAGCTGTCTCCTGCTGTTCCTTGTGCATCATGAAGAGTGCACTAATCTACATGCTTCTTTTTTTCACATCAATTTAAGCAGAAGCTGAGTGGCACTGTGGTTAAAGTGCATGACTGATAACAAAAAGGTTAAACATTCTAATCCACCAGCCTCTCCAGGGACCATTTATTATCATTTGCCTAATTATAAGAAATTGAATTTGTAGGTCTGCAGCCGACAGAAATGCATGTTGAAACAGCTATTCAGACTGGCCTGGGATTTTTGAGTACACGAGACTCAGAAATTACTGAGCCACAGCACCTGGGATGGGTAATGAAGGTGGGAAGGAGTTCTCACTTAAAAGGCATATTTAACTGCTGCAGCCTTTGTCTTCAAATGTTTCCAAAAATACTAGTTTTCAAAGTAAGCAGAAACACTATGTGTTCAATAAACCTAATTAGCAAGGCGCCCTCTAATTGGACTCAACAACTTGTTAGTATTTTCTTGAAGCAGCTCTCAAAATAACTGAAAGCATGCATTTTTGACCATCTTCAATTCCAAAAGGGCTATTTTTAGGCAATTTGATTTAACTGCCATTGCAGCTATTTCCTGAGGGAGTATTAACTAACCATTATACAGAAAAATACAGAATGTATGCTTAAACAATGAACTCGAATATATGTAATAAACATGTGTTGTCTTAAAGTGTTTCTTTTCTCATCCCTCCTCTTTTTTTTTTTTTTTTATTCTTCATCAATCCTGAGCAAATCAGAGTTTACACATGAAATCCAGACAGTTTGGTCCTTTAATGCTAGGAGGTGAATTTGCATAGTGATCAAAAACAGGAGCAACACACTCCTAGCGTCAAATGTAGACACTGCACTCATTGATTGTGTGACCTTGAACTAGTTACTTCATAATTTTGAGTCTAAATTTATATCTACAAACTGTTGCCAGTAGTAGCACTGCACTTATAACAAACTCACAGCCATTGAGTTGATTCTCTACAGGATAGAGTAGAACTGTTTCTTTGGGTTTCTGAGCTTGTGAATCTTTCCGGAAACAGAAAGCCTCATCCTTCTCTTGTGGAATTGCTGGTAGGTTCAGACTTCTCACCTTGCAGATAGCAGCCCACTGCATGACCTCCTACACCACCAAGGCTCCTTACTACATCCATAGGCTTCTATAAATTAATGAGACATAGCTTTGAGGGCTGCATTCAAAAGGCCTGCAATAAGAACTCAATGAAAGGGGTTCCTCCTATTAATCTTCATTAAACTGTGCATAATGGGCTCAACACAAGCATAGTATAGCAACTACACAGATGCACATACAAAAATATACCCTTTAAATGGATTGTGTCATATTTGATTTGCAAAGGAAGTATCAATATGTTGTGTAGGAGGAAGTCAGATCCTTGCTGCCAGACTGCTGTCTCATCCCACCATAGGGGTGGGCCTGCTCCCTGCTGCTGGGGACAATGGATAGGCGGAGTTTGCATCCTACTGAGAATGGTCTCTATCAGTTGGGCCAGGGACAGGCCAAACTAGCTGTCCCTCCTCTTCCTATAGCATGTATATCCCTAGATCACCCCCTCCCATCAGTGTAATACCTGTAGCATAACCCCTTCCTGTGACGTATGTCTCTACCTATATAGTGGGCTGGCATGCCCCCAAAAGGTATATAGACGTGAGTCAGCAATATAGCTCTCTCGGACTCTGACCTCCCTGACTCTTCCCCCTCTCCCTTGTTCCCTTATCCTCCTTCCCTTCCCCCTCTCTCCATGTGGACCACCAAGCTGGGCTGAGGTGAGCAATGCTACCATGCAATGTGTCTGACTGTATTGTTGTATTATCTCTCATGCTCTCAATGACTTTAATATAATACTTATATATCTCAACCGCACAATTGTGCTTTACTGAACCCAGAAGTAGTATTACTGAACCCGTGGGTAGTATTAGTAGCAGCGGGTGGGGGCTGGCACCCCACTCCCCCACGCCACTTTTAATTTAATACTACATTGTTGTAACAATCTGTTTGAAAATGTTTGTTTAGTAACAGAAAACACAACTCCCCAGCCCCACCACACTCTCAGTCTGAATTTGCTCCTGCAGTAAGAATTAAAGAGGTATGCTGATACTTGGATTGATTCTGTTGCTAAGTGATATGATGGATTGATTGCTGCTAGGTCCAAGCTTTACTTTGGGGGTGATGGAAATGTTCTGAAACTTAAAGATGGTGATGGACACACTTCATAATGCATATATTAGAAAAACACTGAAGGGTAGATTTTAAAATAGTGGATTTTGTGTTTGTTAACTTTATAACGCCGAGCATGATGTTTTTGTAACATTTAATTAAATGTATATATTAATATATATTGATAACTATGAAAGTAAAGAATGAAAACAAAATTTTTTTTCATGAAATTAAAAATTCAGGCATTATAGGGTTAATTATATCTCAACAAGGAAATACTTCAATATATATAGGGAAGAGGCACCAATAATTTAATTAAGGTCTTGTTTAAAGCTTTAATTTTATTCTAATGGAAGAGATTCATTTTGTAAATCCATAGTCTAAAAATTTCCCTCACCTATATATTCCGAGGTCCAAAAATATTATTTAAGTAATTTTTCCCTTTCCCAGTGGAAATTCCTAGAAGTTTACAAAGTTAAAACATTTTCTCAGGATTGCACATAATAGCTGCTTTCAAATTCTAGTAGTGTTCACTATTATGTTACTTCTTACTTTCATAAAAGAACATTTTTCATTTAGCTCCATTTTAGTATTTATTTGATATAGAAAAATTTATATATTACTTTTTAATAGCTAAGCTAACCAATTCAACTTGCTTTGTAATCATGATTACTAATATGTTCAAAGGATTTGGGGAGCATATAATAACAGTGAGACCAGACCTAAGGAAATTACAAAGTTTTTCTAGAGTCAGTAACACTGGCGTTAGGGTGTTACTTCACTTCCTTTTTACTGTGTCTCTGTTTAAATTAAATTTGTTTTTCTCTCCTTTTACCTCACATCTGAGTTGAGCTTGGGTCAGTAACTCTGCTGATATTAGTTCTTTATATGTTGAGGTTGATCAATATATATTTTGTGACCAATAGAAAACAATCACTAAAATGGTCTAATTCCTTTTCTACTAAAGATGGTGTGTTATCTGAAACAATGAAGCATTTGATTTGAGTCTAATCAAATTAATGTTTCTGTTTTATTTTGTTTTAATTACTTCTTTTTGTCATTCACTACCACAGCCTTTGAAAATAAGGGGATTAATTCCAAACTAGTTCTTACTTTTTGATTACATAAGCAAATAAAATCTAGAATTACATGAAGCACAGCTACAGCTCTTAAATTCAAGTGATTGCTCACCTACTGGGCTCTGTGCTTGTTTTATGCCATCGTTGTCGTCATTATCATCATCATCATATTCATTTGCTTGTTATTTTCCAGGAATTTCCCCATCATTTTATGTGAAATATTATATATATGCATATACATGCATACATATTAGCATTTTATTAGGAGGTCTTATAGATATTATTACAATCCATATTTCAATTGGATCAAGCATAACTATACAATTGCTGTCATCACTTTCAATACACTTTCTTTCTTCCTTAACTCTTTGATATCAGCTCGCCTTTATCCTCTCTCCCTCCCACCCTAACACACGCATGGACCCTTAATATATTGTTGTTATTATCGCCATATCTTACACTAGCCTATGCAGTTTGTAAGCCTACTTGTCTCTAGCCATTAAATTGGATCTTTCAATAGGTTAGGGCACGCCTGCAAAGGAGACCCTGAAAAGATAAGCCCTACCTAGTACTTTGAGTGCTCTGGACATTGGCAGTGGAAGAGACTTCCCTATGGGGCTATTGACATATTGCAGAATAAAAAAGGAATCTTTTGGTTTTGAATTTTGAAACAGTGGTTTGTGTCTCAAGCTGGAAAAATCTGGAGTCATGAAGAACTCCCCTCTCTAGGAGTGAATGTTTAATGGAGACTATGGGCAGCCTGAAATGCTTGTTAGGTGACCACCTGGATCCACTTGTTGAGCAGAAGTGGGAGAAATGCAGCAGTAGGGAGATAGGTTGCGTCTGGCCAGTGACACACATAGACCTGGCTCATAGGGACTAGAGGAGTAAACAAGAGTGGGTTGACTGGTCTGAAGTTCATGACCTAGCCCAAGGGGGCTAGGGTTGTTGAGAATTTGTAATGGGGCCAATGGTCTAAAGCAGCGGTATTCAACCTGTAGGTCATGACCCCTTTGAGGGTCGAATGATTAATGACAGAAACAACATTACAGTTATGAAGTAGCAATGAAAATAATTTTATAGTTTGGGAGGAGTCACCACAACATGAGAAACTTTATTAAAGGGTTGCAGCATTAGGAGGTTTGAGAACCACTGGTTTAATGACAAAGAGGCCAATGGGCACCCTGGTGAGGCTAAGTGATGCAGCCCACATTGAGTTGGCCAGAACCCTACCAGGTGAAGAAAGGGGTTTTGAGCCTGGGAATTGGTGCATAGTGCTGCTACTTTATGGATTGATTTGTCCTGATTGATTTGACTTTGCTGAAAAGATGCAGACTCACAAGGTTCCAAGTGGAATGATGAATCTGCACATGAAAAACCTGGTTGGTTTGTCAGAGAACTGGGTTGATACAAGTGGGGAGTATAGACATTGGATACCCAAAATGGTAAGATAAAGGCCTAAAGTGGCTGGTTTACAAATTTTCATGGATGAGGTAATGTGTTGGTAGAATTATAAGATAAAGGTGTATGTGTTCACATAACTGCATTCATTAATTATAGAATATTTTATTCTTTTCACTTATAGAACATTATATTAAATGAGGGTGACACATTTTGAGTTGTATGCATTTTAATTTTATCTGGTTAGGTACAAATAGGATTTTACTATTTTCGCTGTTTTAAAAATTATGTATGGTAAAGAATTGTGTAAAAGTATCAAGTTGACAAGGGGTGGTCTGTGGTAGATACATAATATCCTGTAAACGTGAGGGTACTAAGAGTGAAGGGATGGAATTTAGCCTGTCAATGAAGTCGCAGCTTGAAGATCTCACTTTGAGGCACTACAGAGATAAATAGCTCACTGGAGGCTGGACCCACTCTCTCGTTTTTGCCTTCCCTTTCCTGCTATTGAACCACCCTCAGGATCTGGGGAGCCACATGCAGATGCTTCCACCATCCATGGATCTTCAGGACTTCCTATCCATCAGCCTGTGATCTTCCTGCACTCAGCACCATTGCATGTGCTGTGAGAGTCTAGAGAAGAATTTTTGGACTAATATCAGACATATGGGATAATATCAACTTTTGGACTTGACCTGTACTGGGATGAGATGTTTTCTCAATGTACAATTGTTGTTTGATATAAAGTTCTTTCTGATACACATATAAGTGACTCTGAATTTGTTTCTCTTGTCAACCTGTACTAATACAATGATATTAACACATATATGAATTAAGTAATTTTTCTCATTGCACAAAGTCAGAAAATAAATTTCCAGTCCTCAGACATATATAGTCCTTTTCTGTAGTCTATGATTTTAAATAATATAGTGCTTCCTTCATATATTAAATATCCATAAGAAGTAGATAGAAATTTCCCTAATTTATCAATAAGGGTACTGAGCTTCAGAAATATGAACATGGCCAAGAGAAGTATAACAATTCAAAAATCCCTTCTCTCAATGAGTCTACTCTGACTTATAGCTCTGACCTGATAGGACAAAGAAGAGCTGTCTTACAGCATTTCCAAGCGGTGAATCTTTACCTGAGTAGATTGCTATCTTTTCTCGTGATGAGTAAGTGGAGCGTTTATATGACTGACCTCTCAGTTAGCAGCTGAGTGTTTCATCCAGTGTGCTGTCAGACTCTTTTAGGACCACCAAGTCTCTATCCCAGCCCAGAACAATCACTGCGCTCCACACTTATGTTCACCACTGAGTCAAGACTTCTCAGTTGTAATACATGTCAACTCCCATTTTGCATGTCCAAAACTGAAGATAATTTACATTTATAGGTCCACATATTTTGCCTTTTTGTTTTATTCAATAACAGAACCTTTTTTTTATGTACCCTGGGATATGACTTGATGGTTTTAACTCTTTCACCCCATTCTCCACACTGAAACCAAATTATTTTCTTGTAGATATCATCTTTCTGTCTGATTCTGTTAGCATTACCATGCTCATTACCTCTTATTGTACACTTGACATGATAGCAATGACCACCCAGCCTTTCGGTTTCCTTTCTCTGGTTTTTGTTTGGGGTACTTATATACTAGCTCAGAAATTCCTCTTATTCTAGTAAATGCCATGAAGTGGCACCTTTTTCTCTAATAACCTTTTTCTCTAATAACTGTTATTATGCATTTATTTACATGAACATGACTTAACTTCCTTTTAAATGAATATACAAAATGTGTCAATATATTGTATTCATTTTCTATCAATACTATAAAAATAGCAGCTTGCAAACAAGCAGGCTAACAAACATACATATATTTATTATCTCACAATTCTGTTTATTATCTCTGCCCTAAATTTCACAAAGTCTAAATCAAGGTAGGTTCTTATTTGAAGATTCAAGGATGTTTCTATTTCTAAACGCATTTTGATTGTAGACCAAATTCAGTACTTTGTTGCTCTAGGACAGCGGTTCTCAACCTGTGGGTCACCACCCCTTTAGGGGTCGAATGACCCTTTCACAGGGTCGCCAGATTTATAATAGTAGCAAAATTACAGTGATGAAGTAGCAATGAAAATAATTTAATAGTTGGGGGGTCAGTACCACCTGAGGAACTGTATGAAAGGGTCCCGGCATTAGGAAGGTTGAGAACCACAGCTCTAGGACAACATCTCCTTCTTGCTTACTAGTGGTTGGATAGAGATCATTGTCAGCTTCTAGAGGTCACCCAGCTTCCACAGCTTGAGTTCTCCGTTATCTTCAAAGCCAATGATCAGCTGAGCCCTTCAAAACCCTCTGACCTATCCTCTGCTGTCTATTCCCTGCCTCTCGCCCCAATCCCTCTCTTGGTAGCAAACAATACAGAAGCATCTCTACCTTTAAGGCCCCACGTAATTAGATTCATTCCCACCCAAATATTCCAGGATAATATCTTCAAGTTCCAAATTTTGAATTATATTTGCAGAATCTTTTTCCATGGAATGCAACCAATTTGTAGGTTTGGATGTTTGAAATATTTGCCACTGTCCCTTTTCCCTAAAACCAAACTGATTCCATTGCCGTTCAGCAGATCCAGATTCACGGTGACTCTCGGGGCAGAGCAGAACTGTTCCTGAAGGTTTCTGAAACTGGAAACCTTTTGACAGCCAGCGTCTCCTTTCTTTTCTGAAGTGACTGTCAGATTTCTACAGCTAACTTTTAGTTAGCAGAACAATGCTTAAACACTGTACCACCAGGCTATTTTAATTCAAATTATTTCTAATCAAACTGACTGATTACCCATGTGGTTAAGGGTCAAAATGAAGAAGTGCTTCCAAGTTTAGCTGATGTTCAAACACAAAGAAAAATAAATGTTAACATATTGATTTAATACTGTGGCTTATTCTTATAACTTGGTGGTGGAGAAAGATCGTGTTTGACTATTTGCAGCTCGTGCTTTAATACAGACCTGTTGTTGCCTTTTGTACTTTCATACAGATTGCTTTGTGATACTGTAATGTCCAAAGTGATCGTGAAGATGGTCATCTAAGTGCAGGTTTTATTTTCTTCTAAATACTGGTTTTACCTTGAAGTAAAATAAAAGATATTTTTTATGGGATGCAGTTTGTATATTGTATCATTTTAATATTTGTGCAACAAAATACATGTATCTCATGTTTGTTATGAAAAAGAATTCCTGTAGATCCACAGCAATTAAGGTCTTATAGCAAAATTTCATACAGCAGTTGAAACATGTTATTCCAATAATCTTTCTCCACATACCAATGTGAAATTTGAACCAGCTTCAATTATTTACTGTGATCAATTAAAACTCACATTAAATTCCACTCTAATTTGTAATTCATTTAATGTTCCTAAAATCCTAATAAAATAAAACAATACTTTTAATATAATATCTCTAGCTTTCATTATAATGTTAACTAGTTGAATTTTTCACAGTAGTTCTTTCTTTACAAATAAATGTCTGAAATTCAATATAGTTAGAAATTATGAAGTTATCTGTATCATTTACGAAGCCTGTAAGATCCATTGATTGCTGGTCTCTTGCCTCATTCTATTGCTGACTTAAAGGTTACATTCTCATTGATGAAAGTCTACCAGGAGGCACAGCAATAGAAATTATTGATGACCTGTCCAAAGGAGAAAAATGCAATTGTGATTTATTGTGATCTGTACTAAGGCTTCAAAGTTGAGAGGTAGTTGCATTTGTTTTCACTAGCTTATAAACAAGCACTTCAAACCACGGTGAATGCTGCAGGATGCTGAGATAAGTTTCTTAATTTCTTTCCACGAGGTAGAACTGCATGATTAAAGATATATTAGCTCATGGTTCTGAACCAGGCTTTTCTCTGGGACCACTTACATTTCGAGCTCTGCCCAGTGGAAGATGACAATGAAAATGCTGCCATTTGTTGAAGGACCACCATGTGAACACTCTTCTGCTAAGCATTTCTTAGACATGGACACCTTTATCAGAGCAACCATCTCCTACATTCGACATCACTATTTCAACTTTGTACAAGCTGAGATTCAGGATACCCTCAGAACTTGTTGAATGCTCAATGTAATTTGTAGTAGCAATTGAGTTGCAAAACTTTTGCTCTTGACCATTGATGCTCCTATAACCTACATATCAGTAGGCCATTAAAAGGAAGACAAAGTATTTTACAAGTAATTGTTATTGTGTCTGGCTCACCACATGCCCACTTTCATGCATACAGATATGATCAAATCTCTTGCCATCTTTATAACCTTCTCTACATGCTTCATTGGTATCACTTATAATTCTCTGACTTATTCTCCCACCTTGGATTTAAATAACCATTGTGACAATCTGTTTTATATCCCAATCCCAATATTTCTTAATTGCTTTCCATATTCTGTATATTCGCCCAGAAATTATACCTAAGATGTGTTTCAACTTTCTCATTACCTCAAAGTGCTTCACATTGGAAATATTAAACTCCAACATCTCACCCTCATCACAACCACTTTTTGTTCTACCCATTTGTACTTTTATCTCCTTATTTCATTTATCTCTCCTATGTTCGTACCTCTTCATTTTATCTCAATCTATTAGCTCCCTTGGTTTTCTTAAACTTACTTTTCAATATTAGTAAATGATGGTAATGACATCAAGAATAATGTTCATCCTTTTTGCAACTATGTGCTAGACAATTTATTATTTGTATGGATTGTATGGGTGAAACAAACCACACAAAATCAATCCCACAGGAAAGAAAAGGCATAATTACCATGGGAACACATGTCTCCCTGTGTGATTCCAAAGTCTTGGTCATTTTAGGGCTGTCTTTATAGTGGAGCTAGACTGCATTAATTGCCTCTCACCTTTTTGTGAAACTTCTCACCTGTCCCGGAAAGCTCTACCTTTAAATTATCACTAAAAGAATACATTCCCAATTGGGATAGTTCCCCCAAGAGGTGCAAATTGGTTCTCGGTAGTTGAAATAATCCTAGATAGTACAGTTACTTGCTGTTCTCTCAACAAAGATATAGAGTATGTCATAGAATTAAAATTTCATAGTAGGAGGGTGATTAAGGGAAAAATGCCTAAAAGATGTCATTGGGGAGATGATACTGAAAAAAAAAATGGTGGAAAAACAGTTCTATAAAGTCAATATTGTACATAACCTTTCAATGTTGAGTCTTCCATATTGTACATTAACTTTCTTATTCACTTCAGCTCTTTTTCCAACTCTACTATTCCTTCAAAGCCTGATAACCCTCAAGGGGGAACAAGTGTACATCTCAAAGGATGAGCATTTACATACAGATGGTACAAGTCCTTACATCTTACTTCATAGAAAGAATTTAAACTTTCAAGGGGGAAATTTCTCAGTGATCGATTCCTGCTCACCTCCTATCCTGTTACGTGAATGTAGAATACGCCTCACAGTTCCTTTCCTGTCACAGCAGAACATCTGCCTGCCTTCACCTGCCATCTGGTGGCCCAGCAAGCCAGGGCTCAGCCACCTTAAGCTTTGCGAACAGTTCATATACTGTTGTTCTTTCAGGCCCCACTATAACTACTGAAGGTGTGATAGTACACGTGCTTTGGCTGTAAATAACAAAACATAACTAGCAGTTGTTTAACAGATAGAGGTTAATTTTCTCACATGAAAGAAAACCTGGAATTTGACATTTGCTGCTGTAGGTCGAGGGCCTTACCAATATCAGAACCAGCGTCTCCTTAATTATCTGGGCCTTTGACTCATAATCCCCACATGCCCCTGCAACTTTGCGTCCCACCTTTTTTGAAGCCTTTGATAAAAGCGCTCTTTGGTCATAACGGTTAGGCCTGCCTGTAGAACTGCCAAAGCAGAATTAGAGCATGGGACAGTGACATTTAGCTTTGCAAACCCCAGTAGTGTTGGCAGACATAAATAAGGGAATTTGGGAGAGGTGCTTTGTCAATTTACAGAATCTAGCATTGCATTTATGTTTTCTCTTTAATCTTTTAGCTTTAAAATATATAGATTTATTGGTAGTTCATGTGTAGTAAGCCTCATTGTGTGACCTTCCTCTGTGGCCTCTGACCTCTGAGTCTTAGGCTCTGCAGGGTTGTACTGAGGAAACCCTTCCTGATTTTCCACATCCCTTCTGAGTTCTTGACGCTCTTTCTCAGCCCTGACCTAGTAGTCATCACATTTCCATTCACTTCCTGTTTTAAGGAGAAAATTTAACCATCTTATGTGTTGAATGATCCCCTATTGTGTGTAACTGTGTCTACATATTTTATCCCTCGAGTGCCTTTTAATATATTCTTAGTAGACAAGAACAATACACAGTATTCACCATGACAACTTTAATAAGACCATGAATCCATGTTTGTTTGTTTGTTTTTTTGCTTTATTTGTAAATGTTCAGAATTAAGTAAGGTTATCAAATAACACTCATTCAACTGCTGTAAGGTGTGAGGAAAAAGACAGGTGGGGGCGGAGAGAGAGAGAGAGAAGGAAGGTAGGAATGTTAGCTAGTTAGAGATGGGCAATGGGAAGGCAGTGATGAGGGAAGGAATCAGGAATAAACTGCAACAGAAAGGAGAGGGAGAGACGTGTTTCCACTCAAAGGAAGGTGAAGGACAGACTAGTACACATCCCTTGTCCATGGACGAGCCCAGAGATAGTGAGGAGATAGTGAAAGGCTGGGGGAAGAAGACAGGATCTTCACATTCCCCCCCAGGGCTGAGTAGACTCCAAGGTTTGCATCGGAGACAAGAGCACAGCAAGGAGTCTGGGTTGCTGGGCTGCTGAGACTCACACACCTGAAAAGAAGAAGTACCTTCCAGTGGCCCAGCAAAGGGCAGAAGAGCAACCAGAAAGCCAGTTTATCATGGGAGGTCTGCCGTCGGTGGCATATAAGTCCAACTTTACAGGTTGCCAGGCCTTTTAGACTAGCTAAGGACCGTTGTTTTGTTTTCTAAAGTATCCCCTCCAACAAAACGACTCTGTTCAAACCTTTCCTCTGACTCTCGTCTGGATTTTTGCCCCACCTGAAATCTTTCTTTTGAGTGGGATAAGAACTCAGGAGTGGAGAAGCTTGAAATGCTAAACCACCTCTGGTAACAGAAAAAATTTCAGGAATTAGATTTACAAAGACCTATGTTAGAATTTCGAATTTGTCTCTTTTAACCCTTTTTGAATCATAGAAATGTATTTCATGTTCCTACTCATTAGTTTCCTTTGCAATAAATTGAATATTATATTATTCATCTCATGTACATCAAAGCATATTTCTAAAATAAGATTAAATCATAGATATAAACATGTTTTTCGAATTTTAAATGCCGTATATACTCATGTATAAGCTGAGTTTTCAGCACATTTTTAAAGCAGTTTTTGTGGTAAAATTAGGTGCCTCGGCTGATATTCGGGTCTACTTATACTCGAGTATATACAGTAGTTTGTGGTAGTCACAGAATCTGTTGTCAATTTGAGACTTAAGATTGAAGGGATGAAGTTTAACCTGTCAATCAGGTCACAGCTTGATGACCTCATTTGGAGGTGCTAAGGAGATAAATAGCTCACTGGAGGAAGGACACACAGCCACTCTCTGTGAGACATTACTGACAGCGAGCCTGATAGAGTTATGCTGGTACAGTCAGAGCCCTGGGAACTGAAGGAGCCACGTGGAGACCTCTGCCAGTGCTGAGAAGCTCTAACACCACTGGATCCACAAGACTATCCACTCACTGGACTGTGATCTTCCTGCATTTGACATTATTGCATGTATGTGTGAGTCTAAAGAAAAATGTATCAACTAGTATTGGACATATGGACTAATATTGGACTTATGGACTTAATCTGGACTAGGCTGGGGTGTTGTCTTAATGTACAATTACTCGTTATGTAAAGCTCTTTCCAATACACTTATGAATTTGTTTCTGTGGTCTACCTGGACTAACACATATTTACAAAATACTAAGAAGTACTTCTTTCTGTGGATAATAATAGAGTAATAGGTAAAAATTTGGGCTGATAATCACAGTCCGCAGTTTGAACCCCCAGTTGCTCTGCAGAAGAAAAATGAGGCTTACAGCTCCTGTAAAGATCTGCAGCCTTGGATGCCAAAGGGAAGTTCTGTTCCAATCTATTAATTCGATGGTATGAGTTTGTTTGCTTTGGCAATCATTTCATATTTATATCCTATTATCAACTCACATAAAGATTTGATGGTCTTTTCTTCTTTAAAAACTTGTCAAACCAGGAACTTCCCATTCGTTCCCAAATGCGTTAGTGGGAAATGGAAATGGTTGACATTGTAACGTTTAACCATGAGGAATGTTTTCTTTACAAAACAATTTATATTTGCATTTGAATCTATGTTCTATAGACAACTATAGTATGTTTAGAAAATATTGTCGGATAAAAATTCACATAAAATTATTTCAGGGTGGGAAAAGGGTCTTCTTGAAAAGAGAAGAGAGAGGCATGTAACAATTGAAATTTACAGCAACTACTTGAAAGCTCACTGGTTTAAACCCAGGAGCTCTCTGCTGGCAAGATGAGGCTATTTGCTCTCATCAAGATTTACAAAGAGAAAACAAAAACAAAAACTCATTGCTATCAAATCAGTCCTGACCCATAGTGATCTTATGTGGCTCTGTGGATTTCCTAGTCTTCATGGGAACAGAAAGCCTCATCCTTATCTCCCAGAATGTCGAGTGGCTTTAAACGGCTTATCTTGATGTGAGCAACTCTGCAGAGCCCACGAGGCCACCAAGGCTCTTGGGACTCATATACAGGGTAGCTCTGAGCTAGAACCAAGCCAATGGCTGTGGTGTTCTTTTTCAATAAAGTTGCTATGGGTCAGAATAAAAATGTATCAAATGCTTCCTCATTTAGTTATCACACCAATCTTTTGAGGTAGGTACCCATTGTCCCTAAGAAGCGAGGGAAAAAATTCCTCAGCATGAATAAGTAATTTGCCTGAGACTGATGTTGGACTCAGTAGCTCTTGCAATCTAAAATTGCCCAACCTGCACTTCTGCCTGAATAAAGTGTATGAGATTTTCATTATGGTTTTCATAAAGTTTCTTTTTCATTGCGGGGGAGTGGGTAATTAATCAACATAGGAAAAAAATAGCATAAGCAAAGAGACCATAAGCCATCCAATATTACTTTTTTCTTTTCGCATATTTGAAGTTAATGGAGACAGGCTACAGGGATGGACATGGAAGGTAGTGTGTTTCATAAAGGAAAGGAAAAAACAGCAAACCACTCCTGGTGCCACCCTGCTGTGGGAGCACAAAGACATCTGAAATGCTTTGAAACATATGTATCTGGTGAAGATCGTGCCAGTGGTGAGGAATGAGGAAAAGGAATTAAATAGAGAAACACAAATCTTTCAGGAATGTAGTTTGAAATTTTAAGCATTGATTAAGGAAACGCGTACAGCAGCTAATTGTGGACTTGATTTCGGAGTCCAGCGTGGGGTTTGTGCTTCATTGATTCCATGTCGAAGACACTGTTTGGGAATGGAGAGGTCGTTTTTTCAGGTTTCAGTGGAGCAATTATGCTCAGCTATGCGTGGGTCACACTGAATAAGACACATATGCCCAGTATCCTCCGAAGCTAAGTGGTAAAGGACGTGTTTGCGTTCCCCTAAGTTAGTGTGATGTAGCTAAGATATAAAGATGCAGGAATTGGTTTACTCCAGTTCCACTCCAGCCAGTTACGCTTGAACAGGTTAGTGGATCTTTATCTAAGTTTGATCTCTTTTCTTTTAAAAAAGATAAAACTTATAAAGAGCTTATCAAAGAGTCTGTTACAAAATTAAATTCAATAGACTGAGCGTATATGTTCATTTCTTTGTGATACTATGCATTAAGCACTGCCTAAAACAAAACAAAAATCTTTCTAAATGTGCTGCTTTAGTAACTTGCCTCTAGGAGGGGAGATTTATAAGGAACTAGGCAATTACAGTCTGTGTTTATAAAGCTGTCGATAGAAAAAAATGATGATGCTGTAGTTATACACAGATGCATGATCAGAGATGCCTGCCATGCTGGTAAATATTCCTGTTGATTTTCTACTCATAGTGGCTCTGAGTCTGCTAGGATGTTATCTTTCTAGGTGTGTGTGGTGGTTACCTAAGTTGATGTCAAATTGTTAAATAAGTGTTGGAGTGGAGCCTAGCCTGTCAATCAGGTCACAGTTTGATGGTGTCTCCTTGTGGGCGTGGCCTTCTCATGAGGATTCTGGGAACTTGCTCTCTTTCTCCCTAGAGGTGGGACACACTTGCTCTCCACTTCACCTTCATGCTGACAAGCCATCTGGAGCCACGCTGAGACCTGAGCAAGCCATGTGGCAGAGACCTGCGCCAGCCCTGTGATACTTCCACCCTAATTGAATCCACAAGACTTTCCATCCACTGGCCTGGGATCTTCCTGCATTTTACATATCACATTAGCTGTGTGAGTCTGAAGATGGGTTTGTGGATGAGTACTGGAATTAGGGACTAGTATTGAACTCACAGACTTGGTCTGACTAGGCTGGGTTGTTTTCCTGATATATGACTACTTCTTGATATAAAGCTGTCTCTTATACATAAATGGGTGTCTCTGGATTTGTTTCTGTAGTCTACCTTGACTAACACAGTATGGATAGCTGGGTTTTCCCCCCCCACGGAGCCACTGGAAGGGCTCATTCCACCAAACTTTCAGCTTCTAATCCATTGCCTTCCAGCAGATTCCTTAGCTAAGTGGACACCTTGGCCAGATGAAGAATGAAATGGCTGGGCACGGGAGGAAAGAGAGAAAAAAATATATCAAACTAGAAAAATTGGCAGTTGGCCCAGAGTACTGCAATGACAGCTAGCTTTTATAGATGATACATGGTGAGGATTGATGAGACTAGGGAGAAAAAGCAAAGCTTTTTAGCATTAAGATCAACCTGAATTTGATTCACTTTTTGATTCAGACCTGAGAAACAGTAGGAATAAAAATATTTAAGATACCAACCAACGAGAACAATAGGTGCTTCAGTAAAGGAATAAAATTAAAGAAGAAATTGTTGGTCTGAGAGCTGGCCATGGGTCTGGTGTGTCCTAGGAAGATAAATCCAGGTCATATCCATCAGTATATAGAGAGTTCAGCACCAGGGCTGTTTCATAGAGGTACGGGGTCTTTAGTATATAACAACCTTCATAATCATATAACATTCAAATAGGTATGGGGTCTTCAGTATATAACAACCATAACAATCATTCTTTATAGGCCAGCCAAACATTGGTCCTTGATTTAGACTAAAATAGTGCTAAATTTAAATCATGGCTTTAATTTCATTAAACTTACTTCATAGTAAGTTAACATTCTTCCCCTGTCCTGTATCTGTTTTTCCTGTATCTCTACATATTTCACAGCATGACATTCCACTTACCAATAAGTGGGCCAGGGGTTGAAACAAAACAAGATCTACTATTAGAAATTAAATTGTGAATTAAATTTACAATTTAGAATTCAATTTATGGTATTAAAGTGGGGATTCAGGAACCAGGCAGAGGGTGTCATCCATCCAAATTGACTTACAAACCAGAGACAATCACATTTGTATAGTACTTTGCCAGTGCAAAGCGCTCTCGCATTATCTAATGTGATCTTCTCAACAGTGGGGTGAGGTAGACGGAGCAGGAGTGTGGTCATTTATTGGTGCTCTTCTAGAAACTTCCGTCAACTGTGATATCATCGTTAACCCAAAGGGACTGGTGTTATCGCTGCCACCACTCTGTAAAGGAAGAGCTTGAGACCTCACCGAGAAGGAGAGTGTATCCTGACAGCTACAATGATATGTGCTCTCCGCACTGAAAAGCTCAAAGAAATATATGTGGATACAAAATTTTTAAATTGAAAACTTTTCACAAGGATTATCATTTCAGTGTTTATGATAAAAATGTCTAGAAATTACTTTCTTCCATCGTTTATAACACTTACAGATTTTGAAACTAGATTCTTATCCCAAAAGCTTCATTTCAGTACATTTTCCCACAGTGTAAAAGAAGATTAGAACTTGGTTTTGGGAATCAGTAAGTAAAATGTGTCTCTTTCATAAAGCCTAAAGCCTAGGACCTGGAATACAAACAAATCATAAAACAAATTAAATTTTTCTTCTGTTTTTTTTTTATAAGAAGCAATAACAAAAACTCAAAAAAAAAAAAAAAAAAAGAGACTGATCTTAAACAAAACAAAGACAACTCATGCAGATGAAGGAGAGTCTCGATGGCATAAGGCCATACTGGCCTCCACAGATTTGTAGAAAACTGACCACTTAAGTACAAGGGAAGCTATAACAAAAGTATGATTATCAGCAGATCAATGCATCATAGTCCAGGCAGGACGTTAGAAGAGGGAATAGGACCACGGTGAGGACATGTACATTATGCTAGATAAAAGAATTTACAAGATTGTTCAGGGGTCAGCAGACCAGGAAGCCAGGACATGGTTCATGATCACATGCACACCAAGTTCCACCAAGGGTCCGGCTCCCTTACTGCCGTCAAGTCAATTCTGACTCATGGAGACTCCGCAGGACAAGTGTGTTAGTCTGGGCACTTTAGAGAAACAAATCCACAAAAACTCATATAGATGAGAGAGTTTTATATAAAGGGTAAGTGCACATCAAGAAAACATCCCTACCCAGTGCTGCCCAAGCCCACAAGTCCAACATTAACCGTATGTCCGACACCAATCCACAAAGTCCTCCTCCATCTCACAAAACACACCCTATGATGCCAACTGCAGGAGGCAAGCCGAATCAGTGAGCATGTAAGCATCTCAGCACTGGCAGGGGTCTCCATGTGTCTGCTCCAGCCCCAAGGGCTGCATCAGAGCAGGTTCATGCAGCTTCTCCTCAGGGATGTCTTGCAGGATGTGAGCCTTGCCAGCTGAAGCAGGAACTGGCTAAGGCAGCTGCACCCTGGTCCGACCCAAGAGACCCGAGAACTCGAAAGGTGAGGTTCACTGAGCCATTTATCCCTCCGCCCTTCAATTAACCCCACATGTGTTTATCGGTCAGGTTGGCACAATAAACTTTAAGTGTCATTCAATAGGGCAAGGCTGTTCCTGTGGGTTTCTAGTCTAGTCTAAGTCTACAGGAAGAGAAAGCCGCATCTCTCTCCCTCAGTGGGCTGGTGATTTTTGAACTACTGACCTTAAAGTTAGCAGCCCGATTCACAGCCACTAGGTCACTAGGGCTCCTTTTCTAAGCACCCAGGACTCCTTAAGGGCTAGAGTTCTCTTCCATAAACTGGCTAGGGAGTGGTATGAATCCACTTTCTAATACACTGTACCTGGGCCAAAGCTATTCACATTGCTAGTTAGCAGTTAGAAAGAATTCAGTGGTGACTGAATCTATGATGGAGACTCAAAAATGAATTTAGGGTCTTCCCTGTAAACTGTAAACTTTGGCAAATTTAGTGCTCTAGTGCTCAGAATTTAAGTTTATATACATATATATAAACTAGAAGGTCACAGTGACAGCACATTCTATGGGAAGGGCATGAGGAAAAAGGCATCCTCACAGATGGTTGGTAGAAAAGCAACCCGTCCAGGCCTTGTGGTGTTAAATTTGGAAATAGCTAACAAAATTACATACACGAGTGGACTTGCCATTTGACTCAATCACCCCATGTTCAGAAATTAAATTTGTAGAAACCTTGAAGAGTCAACTATTTTCATTGTTCTTTAACTCATTCAAGAATCAAGATGTAATATGTGGAAAATATAGTTCTCTGTGGTGGGAGTAGAAGCATACAGAAGACATATAAAACCCATGCCCTTCTGAGTCTGATATACAGATTCAGGAGAAATTATGGAGTGTAAAACATACACAGACAAGACAAGTATGAATCCAAGTGGGCAAAATTAAAGCAAAGGAAAGAAATGAAGGAAATAAATGGTATGGTAGCTATTAACTTAATAGGGAAGAATAAAAGAAGATTAAGTTAGGGTGGGTCATTTGAAAGTTCACCAAATTGAGAAAAAATTAAAATACCAATACTAAAGAGATGGGTTTTCATCTTTTCTTTAAGTCACCTATATGTTAAGCATAAAATTTTAAAACAGCTTTGTTATAGGCGGCATGGGATGTCCTTGATACGCTGCTTCCACACAGGAAAGGAAACACCTCCATCTAGTTCTAAAGGAAAATAGATTAGTTGATGACGGATGGTGCTTATTTATTGCAATGATTGTATCTAGCACAGAGTATTGAAGTTCAACATTCACATAGCTAGAGTTGTTTCACAAACTATTGATTCCCTTTAAAGGTAAAATAACCCTAGTTCAATTCATTAAAATGTAATATTTCCGAGCCAAGTTAGGGTCTGCATGCTAAATTATTTTTCATAATGGGAACACTAGTGCCAGTAGATTTGTTTTCTTTAATGTGGACGTGAGTGTATTGAAAACTAAAGTTACATTGTATTTAATAGAAAAATAGCCCGATAAAATGATTCCTTACTGACATCAAGAACAGATTTGTAATTGACAATTTTATTTCATTTTCCAAGTAAATGAAGCTCAGAGAGTTCTAGAAATTTATTGCTGCCTAATTCACAGATGTTCCAAAGATAAAATTATTGTGCTTCATTAAACTCTGTACAGGAATTAAGTGAAACAAAGATAAATATTATCACATACCCAACCTTGCAATAATGATAGTAGTAATTGATGAGTAGATATGGATATGGACTTTCAAGCTGTGGAAAAGCAAATGGGACTATAACTACTCATATATGTTGTATATATATTCATGTTAATAAGTACCTACATTTATTTGGCTTACAACCCCCTAATCAGAAAAAAAATATTCAGCACCCCTGCGAATTAACTATTTTTTTAATGTAGCTTCTAAATATCTGCAGCCCCCTCAGATTGTCCCAGCACCCGGTAGTGGGTAGGATTGCCCACTTTGGGAAACACTGAAATAGGAATGTACACAGAGGGCAAAGTTATGAGGATTTAACTTTGTCAGTATCTTCCTTCAAATTCTTACTCCGATCTATCAGGTAAGCCAACATCTGTTGGTGGGAGTAACAAAGGCTATGACGGAATAAGCCATATTAAATAATTCACTACTTTGTGGCCACGGGCCCTGTCTTGCATGGAATTGAGCACTGAACTCTGGTGCTACCAGGGCTCCTTCACGAAACACAATGCACTTGTAGAAAGCAGAGCTACAGAGCCGCTATTCACAAATGGACTCCTGCTCTTGGGCAGATTATGTAATATATGGCACAAAATAACATACCTGCTGAAGGATGTGCTATGGAGTAGATGATTTGCACAGATTCTAGAGCAAGGTGGGGAGTTATTATCTTTTTTTTTTCTGCTAAGGGCCTTTGGGATCTTTGTAGCATCAGTCATGGGCATACACAATTATTCACGTTTTTACAAAAGCCTGCTATGTTTGGTCAAATATTTACCTCCCCTGCCCCTAACAGGATGTCTGCAACAGCTTCTCTTGGCTAAGGTGTGTGCTCTCAACGGGCATCGATGGGTTCTCAGTCTTATCTGGTTCATGGGACTGATGTCTCCCTCCCCTGCTGGAAAGTATAATGAAATCCAGTAGGCAAGATCTACATATCTTGCTTTGAGAATTTTAAACTTACTGCCGTCAAATTGATTCTGAGCCCTAGCAAACCTGTGGAAAGGGGCATCAATGCCCCTGTGGGTTTCTGAGTCTGTAAATCTTTACAGCGCAGAAGGCCTCCCTCAGCTTTCTCCCACAGAGTACGGTGGCTTTGAACTACTGGCCTTGAGGTTAGCAGCCCAACATATTGTCAACAGGGCTTTTTTGTGCAATGTATAGTAAATAATTTAAATTGGAAAGTCAGCTCAGTAGGAAAGAGCAGTAGGAGAAGCTATAAAATAACCAAGACATAGAAAACCCTGATTGCATTCATTTGGAAAGCCATTGAAAGTCAAGCATGCTTTAGGAGGGTTGGCTAACAGTTGTGTGAAAGACTGGCAGGGGCACGAACAAAGGTGGAAATTCCACCAAAACAGTAACACCAACATCCCCAGAGACTTACTAAGCTAATCTTTAAAATCCTGAATATGTTCAAATCTAATAAACTTCTGTTTATAAAGAACTCTTTTTATTTGGCTGCCTAAAAAAGAAAAACAGACCCTACAGATAAATTATTCTTTTTAAATGTAACATTCACATCTCCCAGGGGAAATGATAAAAGTCCATTTGAGTCAGCAAAAGACTTAGACTAGGCATCGGTTGAATTTTGCACATCACTGATGCACGTCTTTAATAGGTTCCATGCTTACAGGGAGTAAGCATTCTCCCGAGAAGCCTGGTTTCTTTTCTCTCTCATTTTCAGTC
Source organism: Echinops telfairi (assembly GCF_000313985.2). Classification (NCBI taxonomy): domain Eukaryota; kingdom Metazoa; phylum Chordata; class Mammalia; order Afrosoricida; family Tenrecidae; genus Echinops; species Echinops telfairi. The sequence continues at coordinate 28,508,664 of NW_022103958.1, forward strand.
TCTTTCTTTACTCTTCTTATTATGCAACTCTGACTTTTAAAAGAAATATTTTCTCTCTTCACACACTGGTCAATAACCTTCACCACCAACATATTCAAAAAGCCATTTAAATTATTTTTCTCTTTCAGTACAAAGAGTGACATGACACGAGACAGCATTTTCTCTAGGCGTATTACACGTCATATAAAGGCGAGGTTTTAAATGGGCCTCCTTGAATCATTCAGTATTCAGTTGAACATGTTAAGGGACAAGTCTGACTAAAGGAAAGTCTTCTGATATAATTTTAAAGCCAAAGCTACAAAACCACATATAGACAATTGTATAAACTGTTGAGTTCCTTAATCCGTATATATAGTGCTGTGAATTCTTGCATAGCCATTCTAGCCATAGGCTGTTTACTGCCCACCAAGTGGAGTGGGACTTGGCCTGTAGCCCACCAAAGAGATTGAATAACTTGTTAATAATGTAAACAGGGTGCATAGTAGCCTTGTGGTTATGGGACAATATCAATAGTGTAGACAGAACCCCAGTTATGGAATTGAGTCCATTTTGCCATCACAGTAGGGATAAAAATGAGCATCTCAGAGGCAGAAAGGGCAGAAAGGGCAAGACGTTACATGGGGACCCAAGGGACTTGTGTTGGAAACTCGTAGACTCAAGACCTAGAGCAAGCATGTGAGTGAGAGGGCTGTAACACTGAGATGGCAGCAGTGGTGACAGAGAAGTGGTGGGAGGACAGTGGCAACAGCAGAGGTGGCAGAACCAGGGAGTCGGCAGGAGATACAGCAGCTTCTCAAAACACGAAGAAAGCTGAGCATTTGAAAGCAGCAGGCTTGATGGTACAGTAAATGCCTCGGGGGACCCTATAGGCTTGCCACCCCTCCGAGCTAGAGCTGAGCATCTCCAGGCTGAGGTATACTGGCAAACAGGTGTGCCTCTAGGCATCTAACAGCTGAGCTAAAGAAGTCTTGGAAAACGTGTCCAGTGACAGAGGTCAAGTGGCTGAGAGGAGGCTGTCCTGATGGAAGAACATCTGTCTTCAGTGTCCCTGAACCTGAAATGCAATATGTTACCAACCGGCGAAACCCACTGATGTCAAGTCATTTTTGACTGCTGCGACAGAGTATAACTGCTCCATATAATTTCTTTATGGAAGCAGATTGCTGTATCTTTTTCCCATGGAGTGGTTGGTGGGATTGAACCTGCTGGCCTTTCAGTCAGCAGCCCAACACTTTAAAAAATGTACCACCAGGTCACCTCTTAAGTTGTAATAAACTGTATGTATAAGTGTGGTCTGTGATTTCTGTGTAGTCCTTACAAGAAATTATAAAAGCCAGTAGTGAAGTAGAGAATGCCAGGGGAGACATAGCTGGTTTCAGACGTGGTAAGGAGGTGGAAGGGTAGAGGCATGTCTGACCTCCACCTTACAGGAATTAGTCTTCAATTATTGATTTTATCCTGCTCCCCCATTGTGAATTTAGAGGAGGTCAGATCTCCACCAAATCATATTTATAGCAAGCATCCTGGATTTGCACACATTATTTCAATCCCATTTTCAAATGTTTAATTGCATTTTAAAACATCCTAATGTGGAGAGCATTCCTACAAGATGCATGCTAAAAAAAAAAATCAAAATCTCTAATCAAATGTAAAAAAAAAATTCTCCCAAGTCAAATCCATTAACATCACATTGATTATGACTCACAGTGACCAGATAGGCCAAAGTAGAAGGGCCCCATGGATTTTCAAGGCCGTAAAACCTTACAGGAGCAGAGAATCTCATCCTTTTCCCAAAGTGCTGATCTTGCGAATAATCCGCTATGTCACTAGGGCTCCTAAGTATAACAATATTTCACAACTATTATAACTAAAGGCTGTGACAATCACTGATCTGGTTAAAAGCAACACCACAAGATTTATTGTGGGGGGAGGTCAGATGCCCAGGCATTCCCCCCCTGAGGGCCATCAGTTGTGAGCTATAGTGGGCCCAGCTCCCTGCTGCTGGGGACAATAGACAGACTCCTATAGAAGGAGTTTACATCCTACTGATAATGGTGTCTAGCAGTTGAACCAGAAACAAGTCAAACCAGCTCTGTGACATCCAAAGTTAGGCTGCCATCCTGTACCTAGGATCTGCCCATCTAGTCACATGTATACCCCAATCCCTTCTCTTCCTATTGTGTGTATGTCCCTAGACCACCCCTTCTCGTTACTGTGTAACCTACAGTGCAACCCCTTCCTGTGACGCATGTCTTTACCTGTAATTAGTGGGCTTGCACGCCCCCCAAAAGGTATATAGGCCTGGGCTAGCAATAGAGCTCTCGCTCGCTGGTGCCGCTCCCCTCTCTTCACCCTCTGCTCTCCAGTCCTCTCTCCCTTGTTCCCTTACCTGTCCTCCTTCCCTTCCCCTCTCTCCACATGGACCACCAAGCTGGGCTGAGGTGAGCAATGCTACCATGTAATGTGTCTGACTGCATTATTGTAATATCTCTTCTATCGCTCATGCTTTCGATGACTTTAATATTATATATATATATATATATATATATATATATATATATATCCACTGTACAATTGTGCATTACTGAACCCATGGGTAGTGGTGGGGGGCTAGCTCCCCCAAACTTTGTACTACAATTTATGGTACCAAATATATTTCGCAAACACTATTGTTTGGTGGAGTATAATACTGGCACAATCTCTCGATCTAGGTGGCTAATATTTGCTGAGGGTAATGAGTCAAAAAGTTACAAAGAAAAATGCTGTCAACTGAAGGGTAATTCTATACAACATGCTGTCGTGGGGTTTTCCATTTCCTGCCAGTGCAATCGTGTTTTCTGTTTTGTTTTCTTTCCCCCAATGGCACTTCCTGTGGGAGAAAATCAAGAGACTCAACAGGTGTATTACAGACCAGGACCACTTGTTAACATGGACTTTAATGAAAACTGGCAGGCATTTGTTTTTAATTAAAGGCTAATATGTCCTGGGCAACAGATGCCCAAATCTCTTTAGGGAACACCTGACACATAAATATCTTTAAATGTTTTCCTTGCTGTTACTTTTACTGAAATGAGCGTTACTTTTACTGAAATGCCTTCTCATGAGTGCACCCCTCTTTGTGACTTGTACGACATTAATCTTCATAACATCATGAGCAGATGCCAACTATTTTTACCCTGGGCTTGCAGATGCAGAAACAGAAACTCTGAGAGAATGTATGTCTTTCTCAAAGTCATAAAATGATCCTAAAATATAGCCATTCCCTGGACTTATTAAATATCTCATCTATTTAAATCAGGGAGAAAAGCTAGAAAATAAGTTGGGACAGAAAAGAAAAGAGGGAAATGTCTTTTTTTTTTAATTTAATACCTTCCCTCCTCTTAGTTTATGTATTGTCATTTAATCTTATTAACACTGCCTGCAGATGAGGGGAAATAGATGATTAGAGAGAGCAGTGTTCTCCAAATTAATGGAGCAAATTAAAAACCAGAGCCAGAATCTGAAGCAAGCCAAGTCCTTTACATTGCCATTTGCAGGATCATTTTTCCTATGACCACAGTTTGATTAATCTTTGTCTTGGGGACTGCACATAAACAGTAATGATGATTCAGCTACCTGGGCTGAGGAAAGTTAGGGATGTAAGAGGTAATTGAATCCATCATTATCCAAATCTATCAATTTGTATTTACTAGGCCCGGAGAGGTAGTTGCATCTTTCCCAGTACTTTCCTGGGACCTTCCCACTGTTGCACTTCATTGCTTGCAACTTCAAGTTGACAGAGAATCTTGTCTCCTATACCAGGTTTTATAAATGGTGCATCTACTGAAATGTTTGTCTCGGGTACAAGTGCTTAGGAAGGAATTCCCTTATGCAGATTTATTCAGCTATTGCTAGAATAAACAGAAAGGTCTGAAAATGATTTGCTGTGGGAAAACCTATGACCTACTTCTCACATACACATTTCCAGGTTAACCTGGCCTAAGTTTCTTTCATTTCATAATTTGTCTCGAATTTCAGATAAAATAAGCATAGGGCAGTCTGTATGCGAGCTTTGCTAGGGATCATACAGAAGTCCAAAATTATACAAATTGGATGATCATGTAAAGGTTATAAAAATAAGGCCTTATGTATTTGTTGTTTCAAGGCTAAAACTCAAAAACCAAACTCACTGCCATCAAGTCAATGCTGTCAAAACAAATCAAATCAAGTCAAAACATTTGAAAGTAATACCAACATTCTTTGTCATTGCATTAAAAGCTTCACCCTTTTTGCCACTGTCCAATCTATGTTCATCATTTTCTTTTAAAGACGTATTTCACACTTAATTCCCATATTTCTAGCACCACTTTCTTGCTGATGTCTGTGTTAGTCTGAGTGGACTAGAGAAACAAATCCAGAGGCACTCATATGTCTGTAAGAGAGAATTTTATATCCAAGAGCAATTGTATGTTAAGAAAACATCCCAGTCCAGACCAGATCAAGTCCAAAAGTTTGATATTAGCCCCTATGTCTGATATTAACCCATATGCCCAACACAAGTCCATAACTGCTTCTGCAGACTTACGCAGGACATGCAGTGATGCCAAAAGCTGAAAGATCACAGGCCAGTGGGTGAAAAGTCTTGTGGAAACATCTCAGCACTGGCACGGCCCTAACTGTGGCTCCTCCAGGGCTCTGGCTGCCATCAGCATAGCTTCATGTGCCTTGTCAATGGAATGTGTAACAGAGAAAGAGTGTGGCCCATCTCCAAGGAGGAAGAAGTTCCTAGAGTCCCCATGAGAAGGCCACACCTACAGGAGGGACCAATCAAGCTGACTTGACCTACAGGCTAGATTCCGCGCCCCCCCCCCCTCACTCCTCCATCAAGTTGGCATTAAACTGTGCAACCACCACAATGTCATATGTATTTTCTAAAATAATAGAGATGCTCTGTATCGTTCTCACTACTGCCTTCTGCTTCCTCACCAGAATTGACTGATGTGCTTAATTCTACAAAAAGTCTCGTCAAGGTAATCTAGGCTTTTGGTTTGAGGCACCTTATAACTCTTCCAGATTCTATGTACTACCCAACTTCAAAAATATATACACATCGTAGGTGAGTTACGCAGGGTTCTCTAGAGAAACAAAACCAGGACACTTATGATTACATATATATATAAAAGGATAGGTTTATACAGCAAGAAGGATAATTAGTTCACACAGCAGTACAGAGGGCTCAGTTCAATTCACTTTCATGGAGCAGTTTATATGCAGAAGGTCTTTCAACTCATCCAGGCTGCTGGTCCAAGGTCAAGGAATCAGACAGTGGAGTCTGCCCTTGGGCAAGACAGGCAGAGTTGACCTACAGGTAGCCTCGAGGGTGGCATAGCAAGTCTCTAGAGAGCCTCAAGTTCTAGGACATGATCCATGGGTTGGCTCAGCCTAAAGGTAGTGAAGTACATGGTCAAGACCAAGAACTGGCTCAAGCAGCAGCATGCTGGTCTGATCTCCAGGGAAGAAGAGAGATGGGGTGCCAGCCAGAAACTATTAATCTTGGCCGCCCCCCAATCAAGCTGCTACCTGACTAAACTCTGATCACATGTTCCTATGAAAGCCTAGTTGGCACAATAAACCTATCACAGTAGGCATCTGTTATCTCTCTAAACTTTGTTAGATATCCTATTCTTCTGGTATCGCATTCTATCTTAGTTATGTAGCATTGATATAATAGAAATATCATTATTAGAGGCCTTTAACAAACAGAAATTTGTTTTCTCACAATTTAGGAAGGCAGAAGTTCTGATTTAGGTGCAAGTTCTAGGGGAATGTTTTTTCTCTTGGTGGGATCAGAGGGAAGGTCCTTGTCTCTTTAGCTCCATTTCCTGGCCCTTTGGAGAACTCCATGTGGCTTGACAACTTTCTTTTCCCATTTCTGCTTGACCAATCAGTTTTTTAAAATATTTTGTAAAAGATTAACTCAAGAAATACTTTAAACTTACCCTACTTCATTACAAAATAGAAAACTCATTCCCAAATGTGTTATAATCACAGGTATAAAGGTTAGGATTTTACAACATGTATTTTATGGGTACACAATTCAATTCACAGCAGTGTCCTTTCATAACATGGTTGCATAAATGAGGTTTTGGTGATTCATTTTCCAGTTCTATAGAATAAAAAGAATAACTGGAAGCAATGACCCCCTTCTGATGTTAACTCTGGGTTCAAGAAATCAAGTGACTAATTTTCATTTCAATAAATTGCTTAAATCTGTTATAATAATTGATTAAAATCCCCGCTACTTAATTTAATCACTGGGTAATTTGCTTGTATATTTCTATTAATTTCCTTTTGCGATTGTTATATTTTCTTTCCTTTTTTTGCATTCCTAGTAATATCTAATTCTATTCATATCAATATACACAATGTTGGAGTATAGCGTATACAGCTATTTCACAGTGTGCATGGCCTTTCCTCTGCTTGGCAGAGTGTGAGATGATCATTTAGATTTCTCCTACAGGGGGCTAGGTCATACTGTAATTAGATGTAATATGTTATTAGTTTACTCAACAGCAGTTACAACATCCCAGGAGCTACTTGCTTGTTTCTTACTTTCCTTTCTTTGCTTCTCATTTCTTGATGGTCCTTTTAATTTTAGTATAATTTCACACTTAAGAAGAAAGTAAAAATTAATTGTAATGTTATCTCACATATATTTTATTGAATTTACTAAAGGTTCATATCCACTCCATTTGTTGCATCTCTCTCCCTCTCCCTCTGTAAAACATATCTGTAATTATATTTCTGTATATTTTTTTAGTTTTCTATGAGAAATTTGAGGACACTTTTGCTCCCTGAACAATTTTATGTTAGAATGTGTGTGTCATTTTAATTCTAGGCATGTATTCTTAAGAACAAGAATATTCTCAATTTACTTCTATAGCTACACAATGGTGATCAAAATTAGAAAGATTTAGAATGCTTAAATATTAACTAATTCATATTTAAGTTTTCTCAATTTCTCTCAATAATTGATTTTAGAACTATATTCTTTTCTTGGTCATTATCCAATCCTGTATCAAGTATTGTATTTAGTGAGCACATTTTATTTTGTTGTGTTAGGTGCCACCAAATCGATTCTGACTCAATGTAACCCTCTGCACAGCACAACAAGATATCGCCAGGCCCTGCGCCATTGTCGGAATCGGTGTCATAGTGGAACTCATTGCTGCAGCCTCTGTGGCCATTCAGCTTCTTCTTCTTTTTCAGTAACCTATTGTACCAAGCATGATGTGCTGTTCTAGAAACTAGCTTCTCCTGATAACATGGCCAGAGATGGGAGATGAAATCTTGCTATCCTCGCTCTAAGCAGACATTGGTTTTCCTTCTTTGAAAACAGAGGAGTTTCTTCTTCCAACAGTCCCTGGTCTTTCAACACACTTTCCCAGCATTATAATACAAACGCATAAATCATTCTTCAGTCTCCCTTAAGGAGCAAACTAAACAAACTCACTGCCACTGAGTGGACTCTATCTCTTAGTGACTCTGTCGGAGGGAGGAAAACTGTCTCTGTGGGTTTCTCTGACAGTGAATCTCTACCCGAGTCGAAAGCCTCATCTTTCTCCATCAGAGTGGCTCATCTTTTGAACATAGCCAAATTCCTTTAGACAGCGTTTTTGGGTCTTTCCCATTTCTGACATTGTTGAAGCACATAGAACAATTCTTTAAAAAATATTGATCAATTTACTTTTGTGGAATGAATCTTCTTTAAGATATTCATTTTTGGAGGAAGAATACCAAAGAAGTGAAATGGTTTTTTCACTTTTATTTTACTTTTTGTAATGACTCTTATCAAGAGAGGTCATTCCCTGGGAAAGGACATCATGCTTGGTAAAGCTGAAGGTCAGTAAAAAAGGCAAAGACTATTAAGGCGATGGACTGACACAGTGGTGGCACAATCAGTTCAAACAGCAATGAGTGTGAAGATAGGGCAGGACTTGGCCATGTTTGTTCGGTTGTGCATATGTTTGCTATATGCAGAATGGACTCAGTACCCCGAACACCACCAACAAAATCAGAGGGTGTATGGTGCCCGTTTAATCCAATATTGCTAGTTAGCTTTGTTTGGTATGCCAAGTTGATTCACTGTAAAGTTACTATTTCCCCTGTGTAACGGTGTTATTTTGAAACCACTGAAAAAGAAGACAAGGTTAGATATGCAAGAGATTTATTGAGAAAACTTGTTTTTAGAGAAAATGCAAAAGGTGCCAGAAGCAAGCATGCCTGCGTGTGAAGGAAGAGAGTGGGAGGCAGGCTGAGTAGAGACCTCTGAGATTCTCTGATCTAAGATGAAAAGCTTTACAAGCGTATGGAGTTGGAGTTCTGAAGCCAGTGTTGCCCACAGAGGATCCACGTCTTAGAAACCAAAAAGTCAACCATTCTGATTCATCTTCTAAGGCTGGACACTTCTTTGCATTTGGAAACCGTTTGTGCATTGTCATGTTTTTGCCAGCATCCAGGGTCTTGCCCACTAGATGCAGCCTCCTGGGGTGACAACCACAACTATCTCCAGACCTTGCAAAGTGTCTGTGGGGGTGAGGAGGACACAAACTGATCTCTAGTGAGAGCCCTGGCTTTAGAGATATAGACCTTCTTCTGCGCTCTGATGTTTGGTGATAGTCGACAAATCTAGATCAGTCCATGTGCACATGGGATTCCTCCAAAAGTTGTCTTTGATACTTGATGTGACCTATTGCTTAAGCCTTGCCTACATCCCCTGCACATAATTTTATTTTTACAACAGATGTACCCTCTTGTGTAAATTAAGGTGTGCCTTTAGCCTAAAGCCTTCCCCACATTTGTTGCCAACATAAGGCTTGTCCCCAGAGTGCATTCTCTGATGTGTGACGAGGGTCGCCTTATCACTAAAAGCCTGTTGACATTCCTGGCACACATAAGGCTTCTCCCCTGAATGTGTTCTCTGATGTCGTAGGAGGGCTGACTTGGCTAAAACCTCGCGCACACTCACCGCACTTAAAGGGCTTCTCCCTGGAGTGAGCCAGCTTGTGCCTGACCAAATTTGCTTTCTGGCTAAAGCCGTGCCCACATTTGAGACAAACAAAAGCCTTCTCCCCAGAGTGTGTCCTCTGATGACTGATGAGGTGGGACTTCTGTTGAAAGGCTCGCCCACATTCTCTGCATACAAAAGGCTTCTCCCCTGAGTGGGTCCTCTGGTGTGCCGTGAGAGTTGACTTATGTCTAAAGCCTCGCTCACATTCTCTGCACACATAAGGCTTCTCTCCCGAGTGTGTCCTCCGGTGCGTAATGAGAGCTGACTTCACATTAAACCCAGGTCCACACTCTGTACACGTGTAGGGGGTTTCCCCTGAGTGCGTCCTGTGGTGGGTGATAAGGTTTGACTTATCACTAAAGCTTCTCCCACATGCTGGACACACAAAAGGCTTCTCTCCTGAGTGCGTCCTCTTGTGCTTAAAGAGGTGAGCTTTCTGGCCAAAGCTCCGGCCACACTCACTGCACAAATGAGGATTCTCCCCAGAATGAATCCTCTGGTGTTTGCTGAGAGTTGATTTATCCCTAAAGAGTCTTCCACAGTCCCTGCATACCTATGGCTTGTCCCATGAATGGGTTCTCTGGTGTGTGATAAGGTTAGACTTATCCCTAAAGCTTCGCCCACAGGTGCTGCACGCGCAAAGGGCTTCTCCCCTGAATGTATCCTGAGGTGCCTGATGAGGGTTGACTTCTGACTAAAGCTTCTCCCACACTCCCCACAGGCAAAGGGCTTCTCCCCAGAGTTGGCCAGCTTATGTGTGACTAGATTAGACTTCTGGCTGAAAGCTTGCCCACACTCCATGCACAGATAAGGTTTCTCCCCGGTATGCGACCTCTGATGTGTGATGAGAGCTGATTTGTAACGACAGCCCCGGCCGCACTCATTGCAAGTATAGGGCTTTTCCCCTGAGGGGGTCTTCTGAAGTGCGAAGAGTCTTGATTTCGGATTAATGTCTATCCCCTGATTTTGACAACTGATTGCTTTAAATCCTGAGACTTTGACCCACTTAAATCCATTGTCTGTCTCCACCGAGTTTCCCTTCTTTGCTGGACTCGGCTTTATGTCGATCATCGTGCTGCCTTCCTTAGGGCTTATTAGCTGTCTTTTGGAGGGACTAGAGATGGCCTTTGAAGTCACCCTGTCCGATGAATCCCCAAGCATAAATCTGGAGTCACTTTCTCTTGCTTGACCTTCCATCTTGTTCATCCAGATGTTTTTATCAGGAAGTCTTTGTTGCTGCTGCGTCAGGTGCATGGAGCAGGCATCTGCTCTTTGGCGAGGTCCTGCCACCATGCCTGTGCGGATTTGAAGGTGACGATCACAAAGCACGTATTGGCATACGTGTTGACTATCGAAAGTCTGACTGGAGAAGGAATAGGATCGGATGTCTGGACTTGAGTCTGCTGAACAGTGACTGGGCGTGCATTTCCTCCCCACTTTCCAGGGTTCTTCTCCCTGTTCCAGTAGAATGACAAGTGTGGGTTTGGAAAATGAAATCCCCATGGAGACCAGGTTCCTATAGTTTTCCAGCATCACATCTCTGTACAGGGTTCTCTGAGCCGGGCTCAATAGCCTCCACTCCTCCTGGGTAAAGTCCACAGCCACATCATTGAACAACACACATGCTTCCTCGTTCCTGCCTCTCAGAAGCCACATGGCCATAGTTCTGGTCTCCGGAACCATCTTCCTTGACAAAGAGAAGGTTATAGATGGAAAGTATGAGAAAGATGAGAACTGTAAGGGTATTTTGGAGGAGGTGTGTGTGTGTGTGTGTGTGTGTGTGTGTGTGTGTGAGAGAGAGAGAGTCAGACAGTCAGACAAACAGACAGACAGACTTGAGCCAAGTGCTTTCAGTGTTGTCAGAGCAAAGGCCTAGGAAAGAGGACCAGGTCACCCAAGGTTGAGGCTAAAGCTTTTCGCTCTTCCTGCAGTCTGGGTCGTCCTCAGGGGTAAAGGGAGCATTGCCTACATAGCATAGGGATCACTAACAATATGGACTCTGATGATGGTGTGTGTGTGTGTGTGTGTGTGTGTGTGTGTGTGTGTTGTTGTTGTTTTTTGGGGGGGTCTTTTGAATGCCTGCAGGAGAGCACTTGCACTAAGCAGTGGGCTCCACACTCCACTCTGCCTCAGCCAGTCTTGACTGTTTTGCAGGTGGCCATCATGCCTATGTTGCAATACGAAGACTAAAGCTTTGGTGGGAAGCCCATTGAGCATCTGTCAAGGATGACAGCTCAGGTGTAATCCGCTGTATCACTTATCTTTCTATTTGAAGTTTTACCAACATAACTTGTACTTTTAAGTCATGATCCATTACAAATTATTTGTGTGTGTTATGGATGACAGTGGTTAATTCCCACTCCCACCTCTCATATGTATGTCTATTTGTTTTATTTTTGCTTTAAAACCTTTTTCATTTCCTGTTGATTAGCATTGGCACTTCTGTTGAAATCAGTGTAGAAGTATTTATCCAGTGCATTTTTATCTCTGTTCTTTTTGGATACCCTTGAATTAGGTTTCGATTTGAGTCATATGGTTTTGATGCAGTTCTTCAGTCAAATCCACAGAGTCTGGAGTTGAATTGCCTAAAGAACGCCCGAGCCTAGGTGATGTCTCTCTACTCCTAGTCCACGGGAGGCCTCTTGGAACCAGAATCAGCCATTGAAAACCGCCTGGAAGAGGCTGCTGCACTTAGTTCTCTTCTAGAATGCTGTTCCTCTCTAGAATTGTATTTATCTTTCCCGCATCCAACACTCTTCTCTGTCCCTTTAGAAGTCTTTTAAAATTTCGTTGTGTCCAGTTTTCTTGTTGCTATCATTGAAGTAAAGGTCTTCTTGACATGGTTATAATCTAACTGGCAGCTGTGGTACTCCTGATGGGGGAGAAAATGAAGAGCAAATTCAGAATGGTTCATTAAATAGGACTTGCACTTTTGGATATTTGGGCTAGCACATTATTTCTCTTAGTCTTATTATGACTCATAGATAGTGGCTAGATTTTATCTTCACCCATCAACATTTTATCTGAAGTCTTTAGGACAGCCTAACTTTTAATTTTATCATTATTCTAGCATCAAACAGCACAGTTTTAGCTTTGTAGATAAGAAAATAAATAAACTAATATAAGTCTAATTCGTCAAGAAAAAATCCAATCAAACAGAGGTCAAGGAGCTAACAATGAAGAGACTGTGCACAAGAAGATGTCCTCTTTCACATTATATGTTACCTATTCACTGGATTTTAGAAGGCTGTAAGGATACCAAAAAAAAAATTTTAACAATGTTTCATACAACCTGTATATCCATGAAAGCCATTTTCCCAATTTCTCTGTATTTTTACCAATATTTTTTTTATCTATGTTCTTTATTAGTAGTTATGAAATGATAGTTCAGGGATCTGCATATAGTCTCCTCTCTGGGGGATGGGCAGCAGAGAGGTGGGTGAAGGGAGATGCCGGGCAGTGTAATATAAGATATAATAATAATTTATAAATTATTAAGGGTACACAGGGGAGGGGGGCATGGGAAGGGAGGGGGAGGGGAAAAAAGGAAGATGAGCTGATTCCGGGAACCCAAGAGGAAAGCGAATTTTGGGAATGATGAGGGCAACAGATGTATAGGTGTGCTTTACACAATTGATCTATGTATTGTGATGAATTGTATGAGCCCCAATAAAATGATTAAAAAAAAGAGTTTTTTCACATATCAAACCATTGAATTCTTCAATCATATTAAGGAGATTTGTGGAATCATCGTCACAATTAATGTTAGGACATTTTCTTCTGATACTCATTGTTTTATACACATTGCCCCAGTACAGTTATTGTTTCTATAGTTCTCGCTGCCCTGGATTCCATATGCAGAAATCATGCAAACAAAACACAACCATACAAAACCACACAAAGCCAACAAACAAAAACACCCAACACTGATGACTAGACAAGACACAGAAAAACCTCACTCAAATATTACAAACTGAAATAGTTTTAAAATGGCTCAAAGGGGGGATTAAATGATAGGGTATTACATTTTAACCTAACTACATCTGCCATAATCAGCTTTGCAATGCTCTCTGTGTGCAATAGCTCTGCAGGGCTATTTATATCCCCAAATGATAGACAGCAGTGACTTACCAGAAACTCAATCCATGTAGAGACCCTGTGTACCCTACTAAGAGGAATTCCTGGACAATTTCAATTTTTTTGTCCTTTCATAACAATTTTGATTATTTGTGGGGATATTCAGTTATCAATCACAACCAACCTGAAGGCACACAACAACATACATGTGGTTACACACCTCTTTAAAATAAAGAATTCAAAATGTGCAGAGAGACTACTTAAAGGACAGCAATCTTTTCACAAAGACATATCATTAAATAATAATAAATTTGTTTATATTTCATATAGTGAGTGCACATAGAATGCAGAGCAAGTGAATACCAATTACAAAAGGAAATTTTTAGTAATCTAAATGCTTGTTCTGTTGTTGTTGTTTTTAGGTACAATCCAATCAGTTCCAACCAATACCGACTGTGTGCACAGCAGAGCCCCACACGGCACAGTGCTGTGCCCACCTCACAATTGCTCCTAGGCCTGAGTCCATTACTGCGGCCACTGTGTCAGTCCCTCTCCTTGAGGCCCTTCCTCTATTTTGCTGCCCCTCCACTTTCCCAAGCGTGATGTCCTTCTCCAGGTCTCTCCTGACCACTTTTCCAATGTAAGGAAGATGAAGCCTTCCCATCCTGGCCTCTAAGGAGAACGTTGGCCTTACTTCTTCCAAAACAGAGCGGTTTGACCTTTGAGCAATTCATGGTATTTTCTTCATTCTCCAGCACCACAGTTCAAACGCATCAATTCTTCTTCGGCCTCCCTTACCTCCCAAATCTTACATGCATATGAGACCATTGAAAATACCATGGCTTGGGTCAGATGAAACTTCATTTTCAAAGTAACATCCTTGCATTCAATACTCTAAAGAGATCATGTGCAGGAGATTTACCTAATCTATCTCGTCTTTTGATCTCTTGACTGCTGCTTCCATGAGCACTGGATATGGGTCCAAGCATGACAAATATCCTCGGCAACTTTGACCTTTTCTCCAATTATCATGATGTTGCCTATTGGTCAGTTGTGAGGATGTAATCTATTGGTCCAGTTGTGAGGACTTTGCTGTCTTTATATTGAGCCAAAATATATACTGAAGGCTCTAATTCTTGATCTTCATCAGCAAGTACTGCAAATCCTCCTCACTTTCAGCAAATGAGGTTGTGTTTTCTGCATAACAAAGGCTATTAATAAGCCTTCCTCCAATCCTGATGATGAATTCTTTTTCATATAATCCAGCTACTCTGATGATATGCCCAACATATATCATACAGATTAAATAAGTATGCTTTTACTAAACCTCTCTATATGGAGATCAAATCCACTGTCATCTAGTTGATTGCTACTTTTTATAGGGGCAGGAGCCTCATCTTTCTGCTTTGGAGCAGTTGATGTGTTTGAACTACGGATCTAATGGCTAGCCGCCCCACACTTACTTCATAGCGCCACGAAGGCTCCCTATAGTATAAATATAATTGACATATTAAATATAAAAGAGTATCTGCACATATATAAAAATAGTATGCTAATGTTTTTGCAATTATGAAATGTTAAAATTGGAAGTTTAAGGTGACAAAATCACTCTACCATGATTATTCTCAAAATACCAGTGTTAACCAAGCAACAAATTAGAAGAGGGGTGTTTAAAATGTGTCTGCATGCCACTATTTTCAAAGAGTGAAAGTAAGTTTGAAAATAATTTAGCCACCGGTAATCTTAAATATGTGCAAAATAGAAATCATCTCTGATATCTCAGAAGGCTTGTGTTCACGATGAGCTCAAAGAAAAGATGATGAGACTCAGTGTTACTGAATTTATTAGATGAAGGAATCCATTTTCTAAGAAAAGCTTAAGGAATTCTTGCTTTAAAGCAAGAACACTTTAGAAAAATCTGGGCTAATTAAAAAAATTGTTATTTTCAAAGAGTGAATGTTTTGCTGTAAAAAAAGGGAAACAAATATATTATTTGAAAGAAGCTTGATTACATGGTTCCCTGAAAATATTGATAGAAATCGAAATGCACCTGAGTTAGGACTAGCCAGGAGAACCCAATATATGTAAAGATATTCATGAAATTGGTCTTTGGTTTGGGCTAGTGCTACAATAAAACGATGCAGATTATAATTGCATTGAGTAGGGTTGCTAAAGGCCAAATTTGAGGGAGCAGGTCACCAAAAATTTCTTCTAAGATACCTCTGTGTAGTCTCAAACAGCTAACCCTTTTGTTAGCAGGTGTGCACGTAGCCATTCGGGAATAACAGCAAGTGCATATTGAAAATAAATTTAAAATCAATAACATTTTCTTCCCATATTTTCTAAATGTCACATTTGGCATATCTTTGGCATTGCGTTCTCTTGTGGTTAAAATGTTATATTATTGTTGTAGTGCAGTCATGTGTGTATGCATTCATTTTTATGTTGTAAGTTTTAGAACTTATGGTAAAACAAAACTGTGAGTTCCAAAGGGAAAAGACCAGCTGTTAAAATTTGTATCTCTCTCGATACATAACCATCACTACAACACACACAAATAAGAACACATGTTTTAAAATTTATGAATTGTTTCCTTTAGCTCATTTTCAATGAGTCTCTATTTACTTTCTGTAATTTTTCAGCTCTTTATATTACAACACATCATGCAACTCAAATATTTATTATTTATTTGGGGAAAGCAACGCAACGAGTGCTACAGTTTCTTCTATCACTGTTTGCTGGCCATCAAAGAACTTCAAATTGAAGCACAATCTAATTTTCAATTTGGAGGTACTGTTTAGGTTTAACTTCAACTAGGAGATCTAAACAGTTGTAAGAAGGCTACCATTGCATTAACACTTATGCTACTGAAGATTGTGTTTGAACACAAGAAATCCAATCATTTATTTAATGTTCATTGGTATAGAGCAATATGTCAGAGATATACTTGCAGTATGGACAGAAAATGATGTTTTCTTTACAGGAGACCCATATGTATACCTATTCACCATAAACCTGAGGGGTTAAATTTAAAGAACAACTCATAACTTAGTCACAACCTGTGATACAGAGATTTTGCTTGCAGAAAGTATTGAAGACTCGAAGCAGTCACTGGTGACGGTGAAGGAGTACAGCTCTCAGTATGGATTACAGCTAAACGCGAATAAAACCAAAAGCCTCACAACTGCCCCGACAGACAGCATCGTGGTAAGCCAAGAAAGGATTGAAGTTCAGGATGTCCTTTGACTTAGATCCACAATCAACACCCCCTGGAGCAGCAGTCAAAAACTCAAGCAGTGTTGCACTAAACAAATCTGCTACACGGGACTTCTTAAAAGTGTTAAAGGGCAAAGGTGGCACCTGGAGGTCTAAGGGAACCGGACCTAAAATGTTGATCTTTCCGTTTGCCACATAAGAAAATGAAGGCTGGGCAGTGAATAAGGAAGTTTCAAAAGTATAGGTGTTGATATGTCCTAGAATATGGTAGCAAAAATAATTTACTTTTGAAAGATTACTACAAAATGAGTACCAATAAGGTGAAGATTTAAGATGCATGAAATGTCCAACTCTCCCAAGATTCTACACCACTCCTATTATCTGTGATACTAACCACACTGTTCCCTTAGTATGCGAGGTGTATCCAAAATATCCCAGAATTTATTTTTCAAAGTTATGTATTTAATTTTTTTACAAAACAACCTTGTCATTACACTCACTATCTTTGTCCTATCTGTGTTTCCATTCTTGGAAATATTTTTCATACTCATCTGTTTGGATGGCTAACAGCATCTCTCTCATTTTTTTCTTCACCTCTTCCATGTCATCAAACCCTCCTTTCATGCCCCTCCTCTTCATGGAAACAAAAAGAAGTTACATGGAGTAGTGAGGTCAGGTGAGTACGGTGTGTGGGGCAAGAGAGGCATACTGTTTTTTGCCAAAAACTGATGTACTGAGATGGCTGCGTGAGCAGGTGAGTTGTCGTGGTGGCAAAACCAGTCCCCTTGCCCACTCCCTAGCGGCCACAAAACAGGCCTCGTTTGGTCACATATGGTTACACAATCTTTGCAGAACCTCTAAATAGAAAGCTTGATGAACAGTCCTGCCTGGTGGAATGAAGTCCAAATGTACTAGGAGTCGACATTTTCATCCCTTCAGGAGGCTGACGGAGGTCCAGAAAGAGGTTTGTCAGCAATCAACATTTCACCTTTGCTAAAAGGAGAAAAACACTCGCACACTTGTGTTTTTCCCCAAGCACTGTCCTTGTAAACTGCATTTGATGTCACAACAATTTCTGCCGCATTTTTCTCTATCAGGAAACAAAATTTAACAGTCATACACTGTTTTCTTACATCAGCCACCACAAAAAGTGAGGTTGGAACAAAACAGCTTTTATGAAAATATTCACTGTGAACAGAGAGAACCTTCCCAGACAAAAACACTGGGTCCATTAACTCAGAGCGAGTTGTTCAATGCTTTCCTAGCAGGAAAAAAAAATGCATACTACAGAAGCTCTCCCACAATTCTGTTTGTTTGTTTGTTTGCTCGTTAATACCCTCTCGATTCCATCACATCCCAGAATTCTGCAATTTACTGCAACATCTCACAGAACTCAGGCAATATTAAGGAAATGGCTCACATAGTTGTGATGACTGGTTACACATACTGATGGAAATTGTAGGGCTTGACTTTCCTGTGGTTAGATGTGAGGATATTTATATTCTTTCCCTCATGGGGACTCCTTCACAGGTATTCCAACAGTGTCCCTCTTATGAATAGGAATCACCCATTTCCCTCTATATTGTCTGTCCCTCAAAAGAATTCCCCTTACACTACTTCCCTTGTCCTGTCTTTTGGTCCTAGTGCTCATTCATCTTGAGTCTTTGAGAGATTTAATAGTTCTCTTTTATACTGTCATGCTCTTATTTTGCCCCTTGAATGGCATGGTCTGTGAACTCCCACGGCCAAGTAGTGCTACTTTAAAAAATCCAGTTACAGCTTCTTCCAATTAGCTCCTTTTCAGTGTGACTTGAGTGAGGTTTTGTCCAGCCCCATTCAGAGATGGCTGCAATGAGAGTCTACACCCAATGTTAGCAGGGAAGAGTTCTCGGCTTCTGTGTGGTCCCCACTCCTTATTTCTGCTTCAAGATACACCCAAGTCTTCTCTAGCTACTAGCTAGAGTTCAAAGGTAATGGTTTGTGCTTGGTTTTAGTCATTGTTCAGTGGGATGGTTGCTAGGTAAGTAAACAGGAGTATCCACTCACTTTGCCATCCTGCTCTATTCTCCCTCAGCAGTCTCTGTAAGGTGCAGACATATTAAAAGTGTCTCAAGAATTGAGATTGGGATATATTTAAAAGTGAGCTCTATGTCATTGTTGACATAAGCTTCCAGAGGAAAGCATATACAAACTCAGACAATTTCCATTTCCATTATATGCTTAACTTTTATAGGATAACCAATGAGTAATTAGTTTAAAACAATTGTCAACTGAAAGAATTTTAGAACAAACACTACAATGAAATTTCTCCAAATCATTTTTCTTATTTAAAATATGTGGTAATTTGGTGAATATATTTTTTTAATGAACATCTGTGTCAATAAAAACAAGTTTGAATAAAATAGTATAATTTTGGATAAAAGTCAAATCAAGGAGTCTCATTAAAATCTGTATCTCTTCCAAGATGCAGAGTGTTGAATAATTCATTAACTATTTAATAATTTTACACTTTCTTAAAAAGCATGAACACAGTTTTTATTACTGGCCTATTTTTTATAAATTATTTAAGAAATAATTATATAGGTTTTCAAGTCTGTGAAACCAGTAGTTTAAGTTGATTAACACTGAGTTCTTGCTAATTAAATCAGCAGAGGAGATTTAGCTGACACAACAGTAGGTATGGCAATTAAGAGACTGTCTTCTTGCATTAAACAGAGTGCATTTAAAACAGATAAACTCTCAGCCTATTCATTTGACATGGCAGTCAATGAGGGAGGAAAATGAATCTTCTCAGTATTGTAGGCACCAGATGCACAGCTGTCTTCCAACTAATTGCCTTGTCTAAAACTTCTGAAGCCAACAGAAAAAAACACAAAAGCTATTGTCTTTAAACTGCGAATATATAAAACAAAGTAAATTGCATTTTTGTCATTTGACCAGAATACTAGAATTAAAAAAAGAGAGAGAGAATTGTCATATTCAAACGTGATTCAACATTAAGGAATGCATGGGACTTTACGGTTTACAAAATAGATATAGAAGTATTCATGTCAACTTAAAGAATCCTGTGGTTCTCTTAAGTACGAATATCATAAAATCTATCATTCATAAAATCTGACACCAATTTAATGTTTTTAGTTATTATTCTTTTCTTATATTCAAGACACTGTGCTAAATGCTACAAACAAAAATAATTAGCATAACCATCAAACAAACACTTACACTAACCTATTGCTACAGATCCTTACTTACAATCTGCTTTATAGAATAATTTTGAGAATCGTGTGAATAAGAAAAGAGTTGTAAAAATAACTTAGAAACTGTCTGTATTAAATAATACACACACACACACAATTTGGAGCCAAGAACTACATCGTGTTTCAGTCACCAGTGTAAGCTTCTCAAAGGCCTGTCCAGAATGTACACAGTAGGACTGCTGTCTCCAGTGCACAAAGTAGGATTGTGAGGAATTAGCAATGAATCCACTCCTGTTGTGGTATCAGAGATGGTTTTGCCCTTCTGTGTCTGTGTCTACTATTTATGAAGCCACAGATTGATAAAGAAAGAGGGGGGGAAAGAGGGGGTTGGAAGAGAGGAAGCCAAGTTTGTGCTTTAGCCGTGAAGTTGCTTTAGCCCCAGGCTACTGCTGAGAGTAACAACTTTCACTGGATCTAGGTGCCTGGGCTGAGGCTGTGTGGTCATTCAGTAGTTAGCCATAGTTATTGTATGGCCAGCCTGTCCTGCTTGCCCACTCTACACCAGGCCCATGACACACTGAAGGTGAAGAAGGAAGGGTGCATCCATCCTCTCAGTGGACCAGTTCAGACACCAAGTATTCCTCTATTCATTTGGTGGGTGGGTGTGAGATGCAGCGAGTTGGCTCACCTCTTTCATGGTTGGGTGTTCAGGGGAATGTTCTGCACTGTGTGTGTGTGTGTGTGTGTGTGTGTGTGTGTGTGTGTGTGAGTGAGGGGGTGTTATATGTGGCTCATAATTGGCCAGCTAAGAATTGACTGCTCCTCTTGAACTCTTGGTGTTTTGCTTATTGACTTTTCATTCCTCAGAGATTCAGTTCTCTAGGGTCCTCCACCATATCTATTTGTTTCCATGTCTTGATGAAGAGGTTTGTGTCACGGTTCTTTCTAAAGAGCTTCCTTTCCCTGGAAATGTCAGATCTTTAAATATCGTACTCTCAACACCTTCCCCTGGGTCTAATAACTACTCAGAGCAGGAACCTTGGGTCTAACGTATGCTCTATGCTCCGAGCTCATCTTTTGGGGGATGTTTAGGTCCCCCTCTCTCTGTTTATCTTTAGGTCCCCCTCTCTTTTCCTCTTATCTTGTATGAGGTAAATGGTAATACAGGTCTCACCCCAAGGGAAGTTCCCTTACTAGGATGAGTACTGTGACCCTTTAACTGATTGACTTATCACATCAGATCACATCATGAGATATGATCACACCATCATATAATTGCCAAACCACTGAGAATCACGCCAGAGCCAAGATGGTATATCGAGGGGATGAAACAATCTATGAGGATTCATAAAAATATCAAAGCTCTTAATCTTAATTTCCTCATTGAGGAATCATCTTACACTACCCCTAGATTTTTGAAATATAAGAGTGAAACTACTTTTCACTTAGTCTAATGTTCAATTAGTTTATTCTTTGCTGCAAATGTCATTATTAATATGATAGTTTAACTCTGATATATTAAGACTTGTCTGCAGTTTTATTTCTTTAAAATAAAATGGGTACACTAACATTAATTGTTTTAAAAGTATAATATTGAAAAAATAACATATATATAAATGTCATGCATTATAAGGCCAGGAATTTGCCTTAATGATGTTTAATAATCACTGTCATGTACTATTTACAGGCAAGGGTTTTTGTGTGATATTTGCTTTTAAAATCTTTTTACTTGATGTTTTACAAATGGGAAAACAAATCAGGAAGTCATGTTTTTCTGGAATACTTTTAAGATATGTATAATTATCTATACTCATATGTCTTTTCCTTTTGAAGTCTAACAATATGAATAATCATGATCTTTTCAAAATTATAAAGCCCAGTTATTTTTATGTGTCTTTCGGCAGACATACTAGAGACAATGCTGTAAAGTTTGTTTGTCTAATCCTCCCTTAGGAAGCTAGGGCTTTGAAAATCTTGGGCACACACTATTGTTCATCTCAAAAGGCTGGGGGAAGAAATTCTCTAAAACTGAATGCACGGAAGCTTTTGTGGAAGAAAAAAAAAGGGAGGATTATGATTAAAACTTAACTTCCATACTTGTTCAATGAACATTTGTTTGGCTTTTCACAAGCTCTAGGAAGGCTCAAATGCTATCAATTATTAAAGTGCCTTAATTGTTTCAGATAAAAACTGAACTGAAAAAATATAAGAACAACAGTGTTGTTTTGTTCAGTGACCTCTAGTTAATTATGTCTCACAGACAGCCTACATACTACAAAATGAAACACTGCCTAGTCCTGTCTCATTCTCACAATTGCTGCTGCCTGGGACCCTTGCTGTACCGTTATGTCAACTCATCTCAGTGAGTGCCTTCTTTGCAACTTTATCTTCTCTTCTGGGAGTTACTCTGGGTTACCTGTCAGGTTGCTAATTCAAGGTTAGCAGAAAAGTAATGCTTTCTACTTCCATAAAGAGTTCCCGTCTTGGACACCCATCAGGGCAAGTCTTGATTCTACCTGTCTTAAAGAGTCATTATAACTTGGAATTAATCCTATAGCAATGAGTATGTGACTACTTTGCCAAACATGATGTCTTCTTATGAGGATTAGACCTTCCTGATAAGATGTCCACAATACGTGAGATGAAATCATTCCATTCTTACTTCGAAGGTGAATTCTGGCCACACTTCCCAGGTAGATTTGTTGACGCTTTTAGTAGTTCATATACATCCAATAGTTGATAGTCTCACAAGCATTCAACTTTTACACTGAGTCCTAGAATCCCACACAACGGGCACATAGATCACTCACAGACGATGCTTACAATTACAGGGGTCATTAGAGAAGGCAACGGTGGCTACTCAGGTGAGAAAGCCTCTGGTTGCAGTTGTTCAGTCAAGGCGTGTAACGAAGCTCTTAACACCAGAGGAGTGACAAAGGAGCAGCAGAGCAGAACCAGGAACCAGATGATGGACAGAGCTGTGGACCCCCAGCCCATGGTCCAAGCAAAGTTGAGTGTTCTGGGGCAGGACACAGGCTGGTGGAATGGGGTGACTCAGCACTTCATTTAGGGACCTAGATTTGGTGACCCACTGAGCTGGACTTTAGTGCCTTCAGGTTGAAGTTTAGAGCAGAGTAGGAAGCCTTTGGGGGCATTCATTAGCAGCCCCCAAAGAACTTGGAAAGCTTTAACATGATTTATGTCTGCTCAATAATTTGCTTAGTTAGATTCCCAAGATCAGGAGATTATACCAAAAAATGGGAGTCCCGCAAAAATGGAGAATGACTACATCATATCTTAAATTATATATGTGAAATTACATCAGTACATAGCTGCTACATCACTGAAATTAGAAGCTTAGCAAAATTGATATATAACCCTAAGTACCATAGTCAGTGATACTCTCATCTTGCAAGGAGACCATGAGACAAAGCATTGGAGACTGGAAATCTTTATAGGAGTAGAAAGCCTCATCTTTCTTACCAAGGAGAGGCTGGTGGTTTTGAACTGCTGACTTGGCAGTTATCAGCCCAATGCATAGCCTACTACATCACTAGGTCTCCCTTGTTTCCCTAATGAACCTCTGTAATTATGAGTGCTATCTGTGAATTCTGTGTGGTGATTGCAATTAATTATTAAACTGAGCAGAAAAATAGAGTTCATGTGAGGAACTGTTAGTGTCAGATAAAGAAAGATGCAGGGCAGGGCCTGGCTCAAACCCCGCCCCCCCCCCCACCCTTGTTGCAATGTGTTGGGTTGGTGTGTGATGATTCTCCTCTTTCTGTAGTAGGATGAGGTCAGAGGTGGCTTCTATGCCTTTTTCTCAGTTGTGATATACTTAATGTCAAAATTAGCTAAATATTAGAATTTTTTTCTGTTCCTATAAATGTAAAATATCTGTTTTTACATAGTTGACAAGGGAAGAGAAGAGGTATTTATAGAAATGACACCTTAGAGTGCATTAAGAAGTCAAAGGCCACCCTCGGGTAGGAAATCTTAGTGTGACATGCAAACCTAAATGGAGAATCTTGGGCTAAATCTAGATTATTAAGAGATAAGGTCCTCAGAGGCAGATAAATTAGTAGCCTTCACTTAGAGATTCGACATCATTGCTTCACAAGAAATTGGAAAAAGCATTTTTGGAGCTACCAAATTATAAGGAAATTATTAATAAAATGTGATTAAATCAATTTCATATGTTTTATAAATTATAAGGTTGAATTCCTATATTTCTATAATTATTCCACAGGCATCAAAGTACATGTTCATTTATTTATTGTTTTGCACTAAGGATTTCACACATCTTTTGTAAAGGGCAGTGTGCATTTTGTAGTGGTTTTAATGATATAGAATTCACGCATTGTACAATCACCCATTTAAAGTGTGTAATTCAATAGTTTTCACAGAGTTGTTGAAAGATCTAGTGTAGCCTACCATCCTTCAAATCTCTTAAGTATATTCTTTACAGAGTAAGAACTTAAAAACCAAAATTAGTCACTGAGTTGATGCATAGAGTGGCAGAAAACCCACTTGTTTTTCAAGATCTCCAATTTGTTTCTATGGGCAGCACAAAAATTCGACTTCATTTGAGCACAGTTCCAGTTCCCTACACTTCTATTATTGACTGTGACTATACCACCATGAAAACAGATGGACAAGTTCTAGGTCAAGGCCTAGCCAAACTGACATATAAGCCTAACTATCGCACCGGTGATATTCTCATCTAGCCTCTTGGCATTAGTTATCCTTCAAATTTTTGAGGTTGATACATCAAACCTGCGTCTCTTGTTAGTTTCCCCTTTCCAGATTAGAATACCTAGTGCTCTCATCTCCCAAAATGCTGCTTTCAAATGCACTACTCTCTTGAATAGGTTCAGGTTTGGTCTTATCTTTCTTAAAACCCAGACTAAATATGTCAATATGGCTGGTGTCGTGGGAATCCCAATTTGTTTTCTTAGGGGAGGTCTATTATCTAAATAAATTCTTAGTTGGATTACATTAATTTCATTGGAAGTTAAATTACATAGAGATCCAGATATACATAAGTTAATCAGAATCCTTTAAGTAAATATGTGTAAGTATTTAAAAAAAAAAAAATTAGCATATTTTGGTAGGCTATTAAAAGCAATCTCTCACTCATTCATTCACCAACTCAAAACCACCGCATAGGACATGGTAGAAACCCATGCCTCCGTGGGTTTTCCACACAGAAGAGCTTGATAGGTGTGGAAAAATTCATCTTGCTCCTGTAGAGCTGCTGATGGCTTGGAACTGCTAGCCGTGCAGTTCGCAGACCAGAACATCACCACTATACCACCAGGGCCCTTACTAAAAAACAATCCGGAACACATTTATTTCAAAGGACTTTACAATAATCTGAATTAAAGCTGAGGAGGGATTCTTGAAAAGGGTCTTTTTAAAATAAATGCCATTAAAATTCATATTTAAAATGATCTGTATGATTTATAACATTTCTTTAAAAAAAGACTTTGCATTATATAATTTGATCTTAAATGTACAGTTATAAAATAATTATTATGAAGCATATGAAGATATTTTTAAATAAAAATAATTTTCTTCAATTATTTGACTATTCATTTCCCTTTTTAGTTAATCTTGATGAAAATACATAAACCAAATTAAGCACAATTTAAAATATGTTAGTTACCTCTAGGGTAAATATATCACAGGATAGGCCCAATATAATAATATATTTTTAGACCCATGGGGAGACAAACCAGCGTAGTAGAAAATAAAGCTTTGTTTACTTACGAAATTTCAGTTTTCTGCAATTAACATTCTCACTTCCATTTCCCAGTTCTCCCTGAGGGACGTCAGACTGCATCCAGAAGCTAAAGCCCAGCTATCCGCAAGCACTTCATACCTACAAAGAAAAGCAACCCTGAGACTCCCAGTCTTCCGCGCACCACAGAGCAACTGTGCCAGGAGGAAAACAGTTCCCTCGTGTGGCCGCCACAAAGGGGATCTTCCTCAGAACTGTCAAGAGAGATACTTTCAAGGTCTTTATAGCCAGAAAGCTGAAGACACTCACGAATATGGCAGTTCCACTCATCTTTACTCACAGAGGGAAGTCCCCTTAAGGAGAGTGACCTGCTTCAGTAAAACAGGTTTGAAATGGATTTTTAGCTCTTAAAATACAAAGACAGAAAAGAGGGTGGTCATGGGTATACGACAGCCCGGTTCACAATGAGAGGGTTCACTTTTTATATCTTTGAGTGTCTGAGCAATGTCCACTGGATGTTAAACGAGCCCATCAGAGAAAAGCAGAGAGGAAAGTAGTTAAGCACAAGTTAATACAATTCTATATTTATTCAAAATAATTTAGAACATGAAATTATCATACTTGCCACTGTCAAATCAAGGGAAATTTGAAAAATACTGAGACCGAAAATGAAAATTCAGAGGATTTTTAGGCGTTAGTGAGAATTGGAGGAATCGCCATTTTGTATAGAGAAAAACATGACCATATCGGAACATGGATATGCATCAAGGAACAAAGATATTAAAATAAAACCATTGATTAGTTAGGTTTGATTGAAATTAAAAAGAAAACGGTAGGGGGAGGGGTTACAGAAGAATAGAAAGGCTTCCAGTGGGTACATATGCTTAGATGTGCTTAGGTGGACTACAGAATTCACAAGCACAATCACAGAGTAGTCACCAGTGCATACTTTTCATAGAGGGTTAGAAAAATGTCAAGGTTGGTATAAAACATTCCTTGGTGCTAGAGTTGGTAATAAGAATTAAAGCTAAGGATCTCTCTTTAAAATTTGCTTGCTCAACTGTAACCTTTTGCTTGTCTGGGAAACTTAGTAAGAGAATTGATAGTCTAAATCTAAAGTTTCTTCTTGAGTTTTCTTTCCTATGGGTGCATTATAAAAATTTAAAAAACCAATGACACTTTACAGCAATATAACTGTCCAAATCTCCCTCCTTGGGTGTATTCCTTACACATACTGTACTGCCTGGAATGCAGGGAAAGTGTTACCTAATTATTTATGGCTTCTAGCAATCAACACAGGCAGAATTATAGATGTTTGCATATAAATTCTTAAAGGACAGCTAATTAGTAGGAGTTGAGTGTAATCTAATAATTTTGTTTCAGTTCCAAAAGACTTTATTAATTCCTCCTTTATGAGTTTGCTCATTATTTTTGAGTTCAGGATACTAGAATGCATAAAGTGAAATTCTTCCCTTTTTGTCCTGTAAACTAATGAAAAGCTAGACTTATTTGGCATGACATTTGAGACAAGACATTCATATTCTCACTAGACAAACCCACTATGGCCTATCATTTCAATCTCAAAAGCACGGACTACATCACAATTAAGGTGATGGCCTGATTTCATTGGGAACTATGGGGCAAGTTGAGTCTTATTCCCCCCACCCCCCTGGATTCTGTGCAAATAATACAAAGTAGTTAATGGATAAAATGGAAACTATGCTGTTTTTACTTTAATAGATATCATTCTTATGGTAAAAAGTGGATCTCAGGGAGTTGATTATCATTTGATCTTTAGTTATCCTACACTGTATACAATATATTTGAATTCTTATTTATACAGGGAAAAAATAATATAACTTTTAAAGGAGATGTGACACTAAAATTGGGCTCTTCTCTAAAGGGAAGTTCCTGCTGTTAGGTCATTTCAAAAAATCCTGATTTATCGACAGAACAAGCATATTCTTCAAATTGGGTCAAACTATTACAGAGTGCGGTCAATTAAGTGGCCAGTAGTTGTGACTAGGATTTCAATATTCAGACTGTGAATATCCTGTTTTATCTTATAGCATATTTTATTTTATTAATTTTCCTGATAAAATGTAGCACTTAAAATCTTTATTACTTTTCAAAAGATTATGGAACTGGACAGCTCAATTCCTGAAACACCTCCATAACTATAGATAATTAACTTGAAACTCAGTCTCCTATCCCATATTAGCATCTGTTCAATATCCATGTTTAAGGTAGATTAAGTTCTGACTCATCCCTGCAATAAACAGAAATGGAAAATCAATTTAGCCCTTCCATTCTTGTATGTTTTATCTAACCTGAGACATTTGAAGAGGTTTCACACAAGAAAAATCAATTAAATCTTACATTTCTTTAAAAAAAAAAGACATTTAAACATGTTATTTACACCTTTTCCTAAAATTTTATCCCCCACTATTTCTAAAGTTCAAAATTAGAAGCAATTTAATAAGGCATTACAACATTATGATAGAGGTCATATATGAACAAATCTATTCCAAACAAAATACTTTTAAACATGTGTCTGCAAACAATGACTGGCTTCAGACAAGTTCTCTCATACATGTGCCTTTGTCTCGTTCGAGTGCCTTTGAAAATCAGGTCCAAGGGAGTCTGCCGGGTAAATGAAATCTAAGGCAGAGACGTCAATGCAGAGATGTCAATGCAGAGAGTTACGGCAACATTTTGTCCATCCCAAAGGGGCAATCCTGATAACTTTTATCAAGGATGAAAACAGGCTTATTAAGAACAAGTTTTAAGGAAATTACAAACTACATATCTAAGAAAAAAGGTGAGAAATTGCTAGTAAAATGTCATTAGGTATATAGAACACGGTAACACAAGAAATACAACTTCTATGCACCCTTCTCATGGTTGCTTAGGGTAGGAGGCTATGGTAAAGGCCAAAGAACAAAGCATTACATTAATGTTAAGATCTTGTTTTGAATAAACAAGTATACAAAACTAGGTTGAATATTTAATCAATTTAAACATTGTATTAAAAGACCATTACTCACTGAAGATATAGCCTTGGGAGATAAGTGGGTCTGTCCAGACCACAGAGGAGCAAACTAAGAGGGAGAGAGCGAGAGAAAGAGAGAGGGAGAGAGAGAGAGAGAGAGAGAGAGAGAGAGCCTCATCATGGTCCACCAAGCCCCATGGACGAGATCCCTGCTATGAGCAGCCAGTACATAGAGAGGACCATAGAGCCAGTCCCACCATGATACACAAATTTCCCTCACCAGCACTATGGGGGCAGCACTAGAACTCTGTGCAGAAGTCACACCCAGTCTGCCGCACGTGCAGTAGCGTGGGAGGTGAAGGGAGTGGTGCAACTAAGCTGCAAGGGGAGTAAAGGAACCAAGTGTCCCATGAATCCTGAAAACAGAGTTCTGATGTTGGGGACAGGGTTTGGCACCTCATCAGACTTGATTAGAAAACAAACATAAGGGTCAGCAGACAGACCTGAAACTATCTTTTTTTTCTGTTTTGTTTGTTCATTTGTTTTATTGTGTTGTGTTTTGTTTCTATTACCCATATCTATCTGTATAGGATAGGCAGGATGAACAATCCGGAGGAGAAAACTACAGGACTGGCTGTTCTGGGGGGGACATGGGAGAGGAGGGGTGGGGCGGGGGAGTGAGTAGCCAATAAACACAGAGATAAGGGAACAAGAGTTCTAAAATTGATGGTGATGAGGGCATATAAAGCAGGGTTGGGCTTGATTAAAAGCAATGTATCTGAGAGGAAATACTGAGAGCTGAATGGAGGGTGAGCCTGAAAGTGGGATAGGGGGAAAGTGAAAGGAAATGGAGGAAAGCAATTGGAGGCAAAAGCTATTTATAGAGGTATAGTTGTAGGCATGTATATATGTAAATATATTAATTTATAATGAAAAGAATTGAGGTCAATGTATCTATATTTATATATTAAGTATTAAGGTAGCAGACAGACATTGGGCCTCTACTCAAGTACTCCCTCCATGCAAGAACACTTTGTTCTAATAACCTGGCATTCCATGATGCTCACCTTCATGACACAATCACTAAAGACAAAATGGGTGCATAAGCAGCTGTGGTGAAGAGATCAGATGGTGCCCGGCTATCAAAAGAGTTAGCATCTGGGGTCTTAAAGGCTTGAAGTCAAACAAGCGG
Source organism: Echinops telfairi (assembly GCF_000313985.2). Taxonomy (NCBI): domain Eukaryota; kingdom Metazoa; phylum Chordata; class Mammalia; order Afrosoricida; family Tenrecidae; genus Echinops; species Echinops telfairi. The sequence goes on from NW_022103958.1 coordinate 28,538,130, forward strand.
CAATTTAGCAGGGAAGCAAATAAGCCCACATGGAAGAAGCATACCAATGGGATCAGGCATCGGGTATCAAAAGATCCCAAAGAAACAACTATATCAATGCGAAAGAGGGTAGTTGGATTGGAGACCCAAAGCCCATGTGTAGATAATTGGATATCACCCCCCACAGAAGTGGTATAAGGAAGAGATGATTCAACCAAGGTATAGTGTAGCACCAACGAAACACACATCATTCCTCTAGTTCAGCGGTTCTCAACCTCTGGGTCATGACCCCTTTGGGGGTTGAACAACCCTTTCACAGGGGTCGTCTGATTCCTAACAGTAGCAAAATTACAGTTATGAAGTAGTAATGAAAATAATTTTATGGTTGGGGGGGTCAACACAACATGAGAAACTGTATTAAAGGGTCATAGCATTAGGAGGGTTGAGAACCACTGCTCTAGTTCCTGAATACTTCCTCCCACCCCCACTAATGATCCACTTCTAACGTATAAATCTGGCTAGACTGGAAAATACACATTGGTACAGATAAAAGTTCCCATACATGGAATTCAGGAAAGATACACCCTTCAGGAACAGTAATGGGAGTAGCGATATCTGAGGGTAGGAGAATGGTCAGGGAGGGGGGAGGGTAAGAAAGGGGGAACCCATCACAAGAATGGATATATAGCTCCCCACCCCACCCCAGGGGACAAAGAACAGAAATGTGGGTGAAGGGAAACAATGGACAGTGTAAGACACAAAATAACAATAGCAATATATAATTGATGAAGCATACATGAGGGAGGGGGGAAAAGATGAGCTTACATCAAGGACTCAAGTAGAAAATCTTTTGGAAATGATGATAACAAATGTATAAATATGCTTGATACAATTGATGTATGGAATAGTATAAGAGCTCTAAGAGTCCCCAATAAAATGATTTTTAATTTAGTAATTCATCAAAAGTATAAGGAGCTTTATTACATGAGTAGATAAATATTGTAAGCATAGTTCCATCTAATTTTTTATACCTTTGGAATGAACATTACTACAGCACTTAGACTATGTTGTTGTGAAGTTGAACATTAAGATATAGCGTCTGGGGACTTAAAGGCTTTAAGATAAACAAGCGGCCATCTAGCTCAGAAGCAACAAAGCCCACATGGAACAATCACATCAGCCTCTGTGACCACAAGGTGTAGAAGGGATTAGGTATCAGGCATCAAAGAACAAAAATTCATATCATTGTAAATGAGGAGGAGTACAGAGCGGAGACCCAAAGCCCATCTGTAGGCAACTGGACACACTCTTACAGAAGGGTCTTGGGGAGGAGATGAGCCAGTTTGGGTGCAGTGTAGCAATGATGAAACAAACAACTTTCCTCTAGTTCTTGAGTGCTTCCTCCCTACCCACTATCATGATCCCAGTTCTACTTTGCAGGTCCATCTTCAGCAGATGGAAAGCTAGACAGTTCACATAGGTCCAGCAGCTCTGATACCAAAATTTGTTGAGTTCTATGAATGGGTTATTAAAATGATATGTCATCAGAGTTCTCTCTAAGGTGGCCAGCCCCCCAATGTGGAAATTACAAATTCACATTCCTTACTCTTTTTTTTAAATCATTTTATTGGGGGCTTGTGCAAATTTCACAATCCATACATCCACCCATTGTGTCAAGGACATTTGTACATTTGTTGCAATCATCATTCTCAAAACATTTGCTTTCTACTTGAGCCTTTGATATCAGCTCCTCATTTCCCCCCTCCCTCCCTGCTCCCCTCTCCCTCATGAGTCCTTTATAATTTATAAATTGTTACTATTTTGTCATATCTTACACTCTCCAACATCTCCCTTCACCCACTTTTCTGTTGTCCGTCCCCCAGGGAGGAGGTTATATGTAGATCCTTGTAATCAGTTCCCCCTTTCTACCCCACCTTCCCTCCACCCTCCAGGTATTGCCACTCTCACCACTGATCCTGAAGAGGTCATCTGTCCTGAATTCCCTGTTTACAGTTCCTATCTGTACCAGTGTACATCCTCGTGTTTTTGCTTAATAAAGCTTTTTTTTTTTAAAAAGCAGCAGACCACATTAGACAGATTTTTTTTTTTTTTTTTTTTTAGAGAAAGCCAGCCAGGTCCTAGTGAAAAAAGGCAAAGAAGGGAGGAACAAAACTTCTGAAAAGCAGCGACCAGTTGATTTGATGGAAGGGGGTTCCCCTTCCAAACAATGGCTCTCTCTCCATCCTCCTTTCCACATCCGTGTCCACAGATCCAGATAGTCATCCATCTCAAGGAACGGACAATACTGTAGTTAAAAATTTTTAAATGTTGTGTTCTTATTTAAATTATATTATTTAACTCTGAACTTATTTACTTTGAAATATCTGTGTAATGTTTTGTATAAAAAGGCAAGAGTAGGGTAAAAACTTGGTGGTCGGGAACGCATTAATCGGTTTTCAGTTATTTCTTATGGGAAAATTGATTCAGAACTCGACTGCATCGCATTTCGACACTCCTTTGAGAATGGATTAGCGTTGAGGTCTGGAGTCTACTTTACTTGCTTACTGTGTTTCCGTCTTCACCAACCATGGACAGTGAAAACTGGGAAAGCTGGAACTTGTCCAGACCGCCTTGTTCTTCCAGGTCCCACAAGTTTTGGCCCTAACCCAGGTGAGCTCGACTTCTTTTCTTCTTTAGTGGAAAATATTTGTTTTCCTTCCTCGGCAGTTTTCCACCTTCTCCAGACTCAGGTTCTTGCCGGTTTTACTGTACAGGTTAATGCATCAAATGAGCCCAGAGTGGAAATACATCACAAAGCCACAGCCGATTAAAGACCAGTCTTCTCTAGCCCCTCCTGGGTCCACTACTGGAGATTTTTTTCCCTTTTAAACACTTAGACTCTTTGGGTCTGAAACAAATTACTGTAATAGCATGGTATACTAGCTGTAATAGCAATGGCATACTTCTACAGAATGAAATTATTTTAAAAGCACAGCTACTAAATTGACACATTTACTTTATTTGTCCACAGTTGTTTCTACCTATATGTTTCATGCCATTAAATTTCATTTTACTGAGTTTATAGGCCAGCTTTTGAGGGGAAGAACCAATTGTCATGATTAAATGAAATATATACATATTACTAGTTTTCTGAAGGCTGAATACTAACTGCAGAACAAACAAAGAAACAATAATTAGGGGACCTAGTGGTTTCCACTATGGGGAAATCTATGGGACTAATAACTGCAATATTGTTTCAGCTTCTAAAGTTGCTAAAAAGGGTTACAAGGAGAAAACAGACAAAATGTAATAGAAGATTTCATACTTAAATTGCATATTTTTATTTTAAAACTGAAGGTAGGATACAAGTAACACTGTTTGGTTTGGTGTAGGGTTCTGACTCTCCACATAGGAGAGCTAGGTCTAACCTCAAGAAAACACCCCCTCTGTAGCCACCCCTGTTTGGAACTTGCATGCTACAATGACCCTAAATCAGTTTCAGCTGAGATTCCACACAAAAATTAAGAAGAAAGAAATGGGGTATGTTTCCAAAAATCAGCACACGGAACTCTATCACTCAAGTGATCCACTCCACAAGTGTTCAAGAGATTGACACAGGACAAGGCATGCTTCATTCCTTGGGCTAGGAGCTAGGGGCTGACTCTCTGCCAGCTAACAATTGTTACATAATGACTATAGTGTTTTGTGTTGCAGTTACCACATTTATTTAAAACAATGAGAAACACAACATCTACCAAAAGCCACACAGTAAGTTATTTAGTAATATAACATGTTTTTGCATCTATGGTCTTATTTTAATAATCCCCAGAATTTGAAAATATATTGACAACAAAAGCAGTGATAGTATCCAAACGGTATAGAAAAATCTGTGAGTTAATTCAAAACTAGCTAAGCATTACAGTTGTTTTATAAACTTAAGATGTAAAATGAGAACATCTTAAGGTAGAACACTTCTTATGAGTTGATGCTGATGAACTAAATAGGATTTCATTGTAGGAAAGTGAACTTGTAAACCTGACTGATCAAAAATTCCCTGGCTTAGTAATGTTATGCTTATAAAACGTTTTCAAAAAGAGAAAGGCCTAGTACAAAAAAGTAGTGTATGCTATATTGATGAGATGTGGAAATGATATTACTTGTATATTAGGCTAAATTGTATATGTACAAAATCCATCAATGCTGCCTCCCAAGCCCATGCAAGAAACGTGTATGCCAACCTGCAGTATGCCAACCTCTCTTTATGGCCTGTAGTCGAATGTGCTCCCAATGTAATAGTTATTGTACTCCATTAACTTATTCCGTTTTTAATGTGCATCTGTTTGCATGAGATAATTAGGGCTTCATTAATATTATCTTTCTTTTGAATAATTTTTAAAATATTCATAACAGATAAAAACATGATTGAAGTTGTAAAAACCACTGAGGCATACACTGTCGGAGAAAAGAATTCACTGATAATAAGATATAGTGAAGAGATTAGAGAAAATTAATTCGTAGTGAATAATACTAAGTGTAAAGTATCTAGAGTCACATTTTCCTGATAGAACTTTCACATAAATTATTTTTTTTTGCAGAAATAAGAATGTCATTTAAATTGTATATCCTTTTCTTAGCTGGAGAAGTAAAAAAATTCTCTGGCAAAAGCTACCTAGAAGTATATATACATAATCTTTAAAATGGTAAACTCTTTTAAAGGTTTTATGCCAGCCTTGCTCTTGGGTACAGACTAAGAACCTTACTGCACTCATGCCTCCAATCCTACTCCCAACCCCACCAATATAAGGGAGAAGTCCTGATTTAAAGATACAGATGGGACTTCTGCTCAATACAGAGAGCTGATAAAGTTCAAATACGTTTCTTTGGGGTGGGGGTGAAAGGGGGTGAGAAGAAACAATCTCCATTACAGTATTGTTGTTAAAAGAGGCTGAAAAGAAAGATTTGCTGATTTGAAAGAAAAAAGAAAACACACTGTAGTACCTCTATTAATATCATACAAAAGCGTATTTCAAAAAATAATGGGAGACATTTTAAAATAACAGAGATGATAATCCTGTTTTTTGCTCCTTTAAAATTTTAGTATATCATATTCCATGAAATTAAGCAAATAAAATACACTGATTAAATTTAAGAAAAAATGTGCAAGTCTGCCATGCAAAAAAATGACAAAACTTGGTGGAGAAACGATATAGACTATCTAAGTAGATAAAAGGATAGATCCAGCTCAGAGCTGGGCCAAACCTTGAGACACTTAAGCTCCGGGCGTTGGAGTCAATTTCATCTCAAAAGACCCCTACATGCCTGAGTCAAACCGCTTCATATCGTTTCTGAGGCTGTAAATCTGCATGGCAGCTGATTGTCTCACTTTTCTCCTGCCAATTAGTGGACAGGTTTGAACAGCTGGCTTTTCAGTTAGCAGCCCAATATTTAATGTCCTGTACCACCAGGGCTGATATGTGGTTCATTGCTAACTAGGTTGTATAATTTCTATGCCATTCATTCTCCCAATTTTTCGGCATATGCAGTGCAATTTAATTAATATTTAATCTGATAAATTTGTGGACTTTGGTAACTTGGTTGTAAACTGTATGTGACTTTGCAAAAATCTAGAAAAGCCAAACCATCCTGAAAAGGAATACATTTTGCATCACAGTACTTCAAGAATTTACATTAAACTAGATTAATCGATACATTGAACAATTAGCCTAAGGTACAACCAATGAAATACAATCATTAGTTCAAACATAAACCCATGAATTATGGTCAAGTGCCCTGGTGGTGTAATGATTGTGTGTTGATCTCGGATCCCAAAGGCCCGCAGTTCCAAGCCCACTACAGGGAAAAGGACAGGCTTTCTGCCTCCAGAGACAAGTGCTGTCTCGGAAACCACAGGGGCAGTTCCACCCTGGCCTGTGGGTAGCTTTGTTTGTTGTTGTTGTTGTTTTTAAATTCTTCAAATAAAACAACAATGCTATCCAGCGGAAAAGTTACAGCTTTTCAACAAATGCTCACAAAGTTACTGTATATCTATTAGGAGAAAATTCTTAATGTATCTCACATTAAACACAAAAAATAATCATTTGGATTGGATTACAGATCTAAAGTATAGGCTAAAATAATAGTGTTTTTCTAAATGACAACAAAACATCATTACCACCAGAAAAGAAGGGGCCCTACCCATAAAGAATGAATATTTTTGACTTTATCAAACTTAAAAAAGCATTCAGCTTTGTAAAAAGAAGGATAGTTAAAGGATTGAAAACACAAATTTGTTGAGACTGTTTATCAACTGATACCTCATATATTGTCGGTGGAAGTAAAACACAATGATTTTCATAAGCAGATGGCTCGTTTCTCATGCAGGTAAATGACACTTTATTATCTAGCCATTTCAATCCCAAACTCTAAATTCAACTCCCAAGAAATTGAAAACGATCATCCACAGACAACATTTATAAAGATATTCTTAACGGCCTTGATTCATTGTGGTCTATCCATTCAACGGAGTAGTATTCAGCGGTGAAAAAGAGCAAATCACTAAGGAAGCAAACTAGATGAATCTCAGAGATTTTTCACTAAGTGGAAGAGCTGGACAAAAAAGCATATATATATTTTGTAGTTATTTTATTTAATACATTAAAGACCAAGCCAAATTAATCTATGGTGAAATACTATATATATTATTAATATATATTAATATTAATATATCTTAATTCGGACAGCATGTCAGCTGCAAAGGGGGTAAAATCATCTATTTCTTAATTTACATACATTGGTCAAAGTCATTAAATTATGCAGTTTAAATCTGCCCGTTTATTTATATGCAAATACTACCTTTTAAAAGTTCCATCTGGGTCCAGAGAAGAACATCAGTCTTCTGAAAGTGTTTTCTTACAATAAATCACTTCATTTGCTATCTGCACAACTCGGTTCAATGACATGCGAACGGGAATGGATGTGTTCCTTAGTCAAACCACTTAGCCTTGCCAAGACAGTAAATCCAGTTAGTTAGGAGTACAAGTACTTTATGTTTTTAACTGGGTCTCACATCCCAGAGACAGACTGCTTTTTCTCGTTGCTTTCACACTTAAACTGAGTGGGGGAAACAGACTGTGAACAATGAGATAGGACTCATGTAAGGACACTGACTGCCTGGTGACAAAGTCCCCCGGGTTCCTTGACCCCATTCCACTTCTTTGGTCCCTCTGTTACCAGTGGATTCTAAATAGGTCTTCTTCACGAGGAACCCCCTAGGCCTCTGGACGTAGGAAGCACCCCAGACTTCATAAAAACAGGCTGTGCAGCTCCAAAGACAAAGGATGGATTGTAAAGAAGCTAAACTGCCTCTTCTTGGCTTCCTGCTGACCTGCAGCAGGACCCATGTCCAGGTGGCAGAGCCCCTTCCTCAGGTCACGCTCGCTCCTGGACTCACCTGGTGGTAAATACCTGGGCTGAAAGGAACTTCATGCTGCTGCCTGCCTGAGTCCTCCTGGCCTTCTGCCTTCTCCCTTTTGTCTCCTTTTCAGCCCGCTGTCCGGTGCATGACAGGATGGAAACGGAGGGACACACCCCAGCGCGCACAAGCTCCAGCTCAGAGCCAGAGGGAGCCGCTGGGTGCGGCAAGGGCAAGGGCAAGGGCGGTCCGCCTGCTGAGGGAGCTTAGTCCCGCCCAGCCCTGGGCCTGGAGGGCACCGGACCGCAGGCGCTGGAGGCGCTGGAGAGAGGAGGAGAGGGTGCGGAGCGGCCACGCTGTGCCAGACACGGCCGGTGGGTCATTTATCGCCACCTTTTCCGAGTATGGGGAAAGAGGCAGGAAACAGCTAGTCTGCCAAAAACTGAGCTGACGTGTGCTGAGGCTGTACCCATGAATTAGGTTGATGATTTATAGAGTAGCAGGCGCTCACCGGATTTCAGTGTTCAGAAAAAGCGCTCTGGAGAGGTTTTCATTTGAAATACTGCAGAACTGAGAAATCTGTGGTGACCTACATGAGACTGGCACTAACAGGGATAAAAGCAGTGAGTAGCAGGCAGGATCAATAAGATCCAGGTAAGTACACAGAGAACACAGCATTTGCCTCAGGTGAGACTTCATTAATTGCAGGGTCGTAATTGCAAATAAATAAATCAGACATTAGAATAGGATCATGAGGGTCTGGGATTATGCTATATGGTGGGGAATTTTTGTTTGTTTCTGTTTTGCTTTGCTGTTTAAAATTTTCTATTGCAACAATGGATGGTCTTCATTGGGTGGGGGGCCGGGGGTGGGACGTAAAGGAAACAAATCGAAAAAGAAAAGTTTCTGCAAAGTACCTTTTTAAGAGAGAAACCCTGGATCACCATAAAGAAAGTTTGCTCCTAGGATGTGCAATCCTGGGATATTACAAAAGGGAGAAAGGATGAAATCACTTAGACTATATTGGTGAAATTAACTGTTACCAAATGTACTTCTGTATACATCACTTCATTCGACCCTAACAACAATCCAACAATCGTGCAGGTGAACCAGAATTACAATGTTTCTCTGGAAAAAAAATGAAAAAAGTGAGGTTCTTTGAGGTCTGATGATAGATTGATTCATTGGATTTTGAATGGAATTCATGTGCTTTCCTGAGTTGTAGGTCCAGGTTCAAGTACTATACCTTGCTCAGTGCTTGGCATGAAGTTGTTGCTTAATAAAAGTTGTGAAAAGCTGTTCAATAGAGGGGCACATGGGTTGGATATAGGCTGGCCGCTGGGAATTCCTTTCTAGTCTTTTCCCCCTGTCTTAAACTTACAGCTAACATCATATTTAATGATGGAAAACCAAATATTTTCACAGTAATATCAGGAACAAGACAATGGTGTTCCCTCTCACTAAAAGTTGAAACTACCTCAATAAAGCAACAAGAAAGAAAGAAAACAGAATATAGATTAAAGCATAAATGTACAACTTTCTTTCTAGAAGACATATTTACATAAAACATCAAGAAATCCACATAAATAAAAGAAATGAATCTACTCTTTAGACCTACAAAGTAGTTAAGTCAGGCAATGGATAAAAGCCATATATTCTTAAACAGTCATTATATACTAGCAATAAATATATAAAAACAGAAGTTAAAAATCCATTACCATTAACAGAGAAAGGAAAGACTTGGTTATTAATCTAACAAAGCATGTGTGATATGTAAGTTTATATAGGGACATCACTAGTTACTTAAACTCAAATCTAGCTATGTACACATACATGATAGATTTGGTTAACTTTCGCAGTCAACTGACTTTAATTAGATAAGATTGACATTGATGATGTGTGTTGGCTCATCCAGTAAGTGGGCAGACTTTCAGACTCCAAACTGAGGTTTCCCAGAAGAAAAAGAAAATCTACTTCAAGATAGTGTCAACTCCTACTTGAATTTCCAGCTGTCATACCAGAGATTGAGATTGCCAGCCATAGTCACAATCCACATGATATACTGAGGCACAGAACAATACTTTATTCACAAAGGATGAGGCAAAGTGAGGCCAGTTTCCACTGTGAGCCCTGGTCCTTTATAATCAATGAGTCCTCTCTCAAGGTCAATGTCAAACAGATGTCCCACACTTATTCCCTTTGGGATGCTGGCAACAGATATAGAAAGGAATTTGGCCTGAGAATAGACAAGACAAAGAAAGCTGTTATGTGCCAGAATATGAAGAAGGGTTTCCCAATAGGTAAACAAGGCAGGGAGGAAGAGAGCTCTAATTCTCAGCCTCATTATTAGAGAATATCATGGCATCTGCTCAGGTGGTCGGGTTGGAAGACAGATGAGAATAGGGACAGACCATCTACTCATATCCTCTGATCAGTTGCTCTACAAATGTCAGACTGGCCAAATTCCATAACTGCATGAGTTAGTTCCTTAATAAGTGATTTAATATTTCATAGTGATATTATATATGTATATGTATTTGGTTCTATTTCCCTAGAGCAACCTAATATGACATATGTAAGGATTACACACTGAAAACTGCAAAATTCTGTTGAAAGAATAAAACTAAATAAAAAAAAGACCTGTAATTATGGATTGAAAAAAATCCAACATGGCTGGCAGAGGTGAAAATTCTCAGTAAAAGGATATTCTTGCAATGTAATTTCTATCAAAACCCCAGAAAGGCTTTTGGGATTTTTTTTTTAGATATAGAGAAGTTTGTTTTAAAATTTAAAGAGATGTTAGGTCATAGACTAGCTAAATAATTTTGAAAAGAATTGAAGGAAAGGAATGATTAATGCTATGAAACTAAGACTGTGCAATATTGGGGACTGGTTTGGCAAGTAGATCAGTGAAATAGACAATCTGGAAATATCTTGCATATTTACTCAGCAAATAGATTTTTGACAGGGAGTAATGATAGCCATTTCAACAAGCATTGTTGAAATAATTAGTTACCCACAGGCAAAAACAGAAAAAGAAAGAAAGACAGTCTTGACGGAAGCATGCATTTTATCCAAAATTAAAATGGATCATAGATTTACATACAAGTTATGTGATTATAAAACCTTTAGAAGATATTACAAGAGAAAATCTTCCAATTGTAGGGTTTGGTAAACAGTACTTAGACATAATAGTAAAAGCATAATGCATGAAAGAAAAATGGTTGAAAAAATTAGGCTTCAGTCAAATTAAGAAAAAAGTGTTCTGTGACAAGTGCCATGAAAATGAGTAAAGGACAAGGTATTGACCAGTCAGATTTCATTGCAAATTTTGTGCATGGCAAGGGACACATATCATCTCAAACCTAAATATTTAAAAAAATAATAATTAGAATTTTGGCAAGATACATGAAAAGACATACAGATATAAAATAAATACATGAAAAATGCTTAATGTCGTTCACCATACTACAAATGCAAATTGAAACCACAATGAGTTACATTCCACATCTAATGGACAGTTTAGTAGTAATCGTAACAGAAATAATATTACCAAAACACGAGTAAGTTTCCTGACAAAATGGATCTATCCAAAAGGGCAGGAATGCACAATCCTGCTTATCACACTGAAGCACAGTTTTGTTAGTTTATTATAAAATGAAACATGTATTCCAACAGGCCAGCAAACACATTCCTGGCCATGTTCCCCAAACAAATGAATATTTCCTTCCACACAAAAATCAACATATGAGTATTCTTATCAGTTCTGTTTTTATAGCCAAATATTGAATACAATCAAGATGCCTCTGAATCGTATAGCTAAAAAATCTGTGTTGTTACCATACCATGGGATAGTTAACAATAAAATGTGTAAATTATTAATGTATATCTTGGTTGAATCTCAAATGCTTATTTTGAATGAAACAAAGCTAATACCAAAAGGTAACAAATGACCTGAGTCCACGTATTATCTAAAATTATCAAAGCAGTGCTATAGCAATAGAAAACAAATGAATGGTTTTGAGAAAGAGGAACAGAAAAAAAGGATATCATGAAGACTATCTTAATGGTGATGGGTAGTGCTAATCTTGATTGCTTTAAGATTTACACAAATATGCACATGTACTAAAGTACACACAGGCAGTAACAATGGTAAATGCCTAGTTTTGATGTTCCACTATTATTATGTAAAAGGCAACCATTAGGCTAAAATATTTAACATTTACAGGCCATCTGTCTGTAATATCTTTCAACTGATGTGAATCAGAAATTATTTCAGAACGAAAATTAAAGTCTAAACAAATGAAAACGACACAAGTCTAACTCTAAGAAACAAAGTAATATTTTACACTTTTCCACATAATATAGAAGATAATAATTTAATAAAAATTCTCTACAAAGACATGAAGGCTATCTAGTAAGCAAACAGATATAATTGAAACTATTTCTCATACGTAGATATATTTCACTTGAATAATAAATTTATTTTCATTATCTCTATGATCAGCACACAAAAAAAACAAGTATACCAGCATTTCTATCATTTATAATTTATTTATTATTATTTCCTCATTTCTGGAGGAACTGTCAAAAAAATTTCACAAAACTTTCTCAAGATCATTTATTAAGTAGTATAAATGATAGATTTAATCTTGTCACTTGAAAATATATGATTTCTTAGTAAGCTTTTTTAACAAAATACTATACCCAAAGGAAATATACATGCAACTGAAATTGGCCTACCTTTTACTAGACACATGAGCAGCAAACAATAATCCTTATCAATGCATGAAACCAAGAAAAGGATTATTTTTTCTTGCCTTTGTTCTACCAAAATCATCCCGAAGTGTGCCATTATATTGGGTACCTACAAGTGACTCTTAAATTGCTTGGCCTGGTGCCCATTTTCTGCAAGTAGAAAAAAACCCCACATCTTGCTTAAAAGGTCAGGAGAGCACCAGGGAAGCACACGTTGGGAGATAAGCATCAGGGAAGTTCTGGGAACCCTGCCGTGTAGAGGACTGGAGCATTGTATCTGGATTCAGCTCCATCCCTGCCTCTCAGCAGCAGCCCTTTTCTCTTGGGGAGTTACAGGACCATACGTTTTCATTACACATGACAACCTCTCCACACAATCACAGGGATACGCGCAATCCATAATTGATTCTGTGGCTTCAAAATATTGGTACATAACTTTTAAAGCTCCCGCAGTGCAGATAGCAGATACTTAGCAGACAGCACTTGCAGTACACTGAAATCACACAGCTAAGCCACAACTCTTTGCGGAAAGTACAACGGTAGCAAGATAAAGGCTATCCAATCCCACTCATTTACTGTGAGTCCCCGTCCCCGCAGCCTCTATGGTCTACCTGGATTAATGTCATAGAGGTTAATTATAACAAGCATATTTATAACATAAATAATTCATTCTGGGTATTTTATTTGATGCAAAGAATGACTGGATAAATATTATAGTTGAATTTGGCTCAGTTTCTATTGTTCTACATGTATGAATTCGATGTACCTGATTGCTCACAAAGATTTTTATTCGGTTTCCTATAAATTATTTTGAAAAATCTACTGTGCTGGGTTAGGATGGGTTCTGGACAGAAGCAGAACCAGTGACACACCCATGTAAATGTGAATTATATATATGCATTATATAGCTGGGCATTAAGTATATATGTGTATATATGGAAAGAAAGTGGCTCACACAGTTGTAGGTATGGGTAAGTTCATTTGGATTCAAGTCTGTGGGTCAGATGTCAAACTAGAGGCTTCTCTTGACTCCTTTAGCTGAGAGGGCTGATGAATCAGGAAGACATGCGGGATAAACCTAGGCAGAAAGATGCAAAGTCAAATGATTCCAGGGTTGGAAGGGCACTAGTGACTCCCAGGACTGGTAAGCAGTATGGCAGGACACTAGCTCATGTCCAAACTTGGTGCAGGATCCAGACCCAGTAGAAGTGAGCAGCTTCCCCTAAGCATCAACTTATATAAGAGCAGGTTACAACCTTGATAAAACTTGCTTCAAATCTTATCAAGGCTGTGAACTGATTAAGGGGGTAGCATTTCACCCTGTTGTGGGCTGAAGTGGACTGGTATTGGCCATTTTGAATCAGAAAATCATATGGTTTAAAATGCCTGGAATAAAAAATTAAAGAGAAATGGCCTCCCATTCACCATCAAAAAGGTATTTAAAGATCTATCCTGAAGTACAATGCTATCTGTGATCAAATAATATGTATCTGCATACAAGGAAATCCAGTCATTACAACTATTATTTAAATTTATGCATCAACCACAAAAGCTAGTGAGAAGAAATTGAAGACATCTTCATCCCGAAATTGATCAAACCTGTGATCAAATTGCAATGATAATTAGTGGTGATTGGAATGCATATTTGGAAGCAAAGAGGAAAGAATAGTAGTTGGGGTTTGGTGATAAATACAAAGCTGGAGATTGCGTGATAAAAATTTTCAAGACCAACCACTTCACTGCAAACATATTTTATCAATAAGACAGCAGTGGCTATCCATGTGTACTTCTCCATATGGAATCTGTGGAAAGAGACAATGGAGAAATTCAATATCAGCAGCTAGAACAAGACCAGAGGTTGACTGTGGAGCAGACCTTTCATTGCTCATGTATATGTATGTTCAGATTGAGCTCAGCAAAATTAACACTAGTCCAAGTGAGCCACAATACTACCTTTATTACATTACACTTGAATTTCAAGAACATTTTAAGAACCACAACACTCCATCCTAATTTCCCAACAACTCCTTGGCTGCTCAGAGCTGATCCTATCATGGAGTCAATTATCTGATATGGCATCACATCACAGGGAAGGTCTACATTGCTAACCATGTGGGAAACCTAACAGCCCTAACAGATACAAGAGTTAACAGAAGCCTCTAGTTTTGAAAATGGACAAAAACTATTATAGTCCAGCCCTTGTCAATTTGCCCCTTATACATATCCCTTTAAACCATAAGTAATCTCCAAACAAAGACAATAATATCATACTTGAGTGTAATATGAAATAAATAACACATACACAACTGAAAACACAAAAATCCCATTTGCATAGTTCATAAGTAAGCAAAAATATTTAATGCATACATACAAAAATTTAATATTTATAAAAATTATAGTACTCATTTATGCAACTGATCATGTGGCTATAGCTGGTATTAGGACTGTCATCTTCCACAACCCATTCCGTAATCCCTTTACCCTCAGCAAGGACTTCCTATAGTCAACACTCTGTGCCTATTGATTCAGAGACACAAGGAGCATAAAGTGTACAGGATACATTCCTGACTTCCAGGTCAATAGATTCACTGCTCTGTCACAGAGAGTGACAGAAAAGTGGTAAAACCGCACTCTGTCAAAGGTGGAAAATTCAAAGGTGGGAACATCAGGAGAAATACAAAATAAGGCACATACAAGGGGGCTTCAAAAAATTAATTAAAAATGAAATAGAAAAATGTGAACATAAGCAAAGGTGGTAAAGAAAGCTGATGGTGCCCGGCTACCATAAGATATAGCGTCCGGGGTCTTAAAGGCTTGAAGACATACAAGCAGCCATCTAGCTGAGAAGCATCA
>NW_022103958.1:28554255-28561788 GCF_000313985.2 Echinops telfairi
AGGGCAAATGTTTTGAGATTGATGAGGGCAACAGGTGTACATATGTGCTTGACTCAATGGATGGATGTATGGACTGTGATAAGAATTGTACGAGCCCTCAATAAAATAATTTTAAAAAATGAAACAGAAAGCTAATGGATTTTTTCATAAAATTTATATATATGCACAGTATATAATATATTATAGATGGCATTATATAACATACCATATTAGATGTTCATATATAATTTATAGACTCACTCCCACTTAGCAGACATACACTCTTTAGGACGGAGTAGAACTGTCCTTGTTGTTTTTTGAGAATAATCTTTATGGGAGTAAAAAACCTCATCTATCTCCCATGAAGCAGCAGGTGATTCTGAAGTACTAACCTCGCAGTTAGTTGCCCAACTCATAAACCACAACCCACTAACCCACTCTCTCTAGATTGATGTAGGTATGGGTGTAAGAATAAATGTAGCTGTAAGTGCAAACCTAAACTTAAGTGTAGGTGCAGGCATACATGTAGATGTATACTTGGTTGTAGATGATAGAGATAAAGATAGTGACAGAGAGCAAGCAGGAGATAAATAAAATAAACACATATTCCTGTGAGAACAAAACAAAATAATCCTTTTTCTTATTACTTATATTTTAAACATGGTTAAAACACATTTTTTAATACTGCATATGTCTGTGCCAAGTCTCGACAATTACCTAACATATTTTCATTCCAGACACAATGGCGGTGTCAGACACAGCATTACAATACTGACAGAGATTGCATATGTAAATCCACAGTTCAGAAGTCCACATAAAATATCCCATCAGCTTTTGAAGATGTTCCAGACTATAATTGAAATTCATTTGAACTCATTTTTCCCTCTTATATCTATCACATTTTAATGTGAAGTTAGTTTTCTACTCCATTTCACTTTCTCTTCAGTCTTTGTAAATGCTGATTTTGTAACATGGTAGATTTTGCATTCATTTAAAATAATGTGTCCCCTAACTTCTAATCCCATACTGAGTGTTGTCCTGAACCATACTTTCTGCTTTTATTATCTTCAATTTGAGACTATAAATATCGAAAATTCTTGTGTTTCTGTGCATTGCTTCATTGAAGTTATCAAAAGTACATTTTTCTTGATTGGCATTATCAAAAGAACATTTCTTTTTATTGCACTTCAGTGCTTTAAATGGTAAGTGAGCAGGTGATTGCAAAATCCAAGTAAGATGTAAGCCTGTATCTTTTCTTTTTATCTAGCTTGTATCCTTCTTTGATTATATACCATAAGCTCAAATTCATATATAGGCCATCATAATTGTCTATAAAAAATAAGATGCTCATCAATATCCACCTTATTTTTACTGAGAATTTATCCATTCACTGAAAAAACAAATTCAAATAGAGACTGTACCACTTTGAAAAGAACTTATTGTACAAGTATTACAGTGTGTGTATTGAAAGTGAAGCAGAGGATGTAAAAATGATATTCCCAAAGTCATCCTGAAATGTGATCAGTCAGCTGTGGCTGAGATGCAGAAAAAGGAAATTCAAAACACTTTTCTACTTACTGTAACTTTTTTACTTGTGTTCTTTTTTCTCTAGTGTAGACAGAATGCTCCAGAGAAGTGTAGCCAGGATTCTCCATAAAAAAAGATTTCAGCCAATGTATTTTGGGCATAGTATGGTGAGGGACTAATCTCTGGAGAAAGACATTACGTTATTTTAAAGTAGAGGGTCAGTCAAAATGAAGATTATCCTCAAAGAGAGATTGACACAGTGGTGGCGACAATGGGTTCAAAGATAACAGCAGTTGCATGCACAGCGCAGGGCCAGCAGTGTTTCTTTCTGCTGTCACTATGAGTTGCAAGCAACTAGAAGATGCCTATCAACAATTAGCTGCAATGGGCATTGTGGGAGCCACTGTAGGGAACATAAGAATTAACAAAATGAGCATCTCACAACATAATGGTTGCTTTGATCATCTTTTCTTATCCCATCCTTGTCTATTTAAACAAATTTTGCTTTGTAAAAAATTATTAAGATTAGATATTTATGCTCCTGTGAATATCCTATTCATTTCTCTTTCTCTTTGAAAAATTTTAAATTGCTTGTAATATCAGAAAACTATCTAAACTATGGGTACAGAATAGAAAGTACAGCTGAGTTCAGTCACAACTTCCACAGGATTAGATTAGTTAAACATTTCAGTATCACAGATACCAGGTAGTTGGCTGCTTTTTGCTCATAGACTCTCTTCCTGAAACCTGTCTTGGCTATTGATAAGAATCAGTGTGGTAGTTACATAATCTGGTGTCAATTTGAGGATTCAGAGTGAAGGGGTGGAATCTAGACTGCCAATCAGGTCATAGCCAATGAGGCCTCTGTGTGGGCATGGCCACCTCCTGAGGATTCTGGGAACTCCTCTATTCCTTCTTGGAGGCAGGAGACACTCTCTGCTCACTCCCTGTGAGACATCCATTTGGAAAAGACACCTGGAAAGAGGCTGTTGGAGCCAGAGCTCTGGAGCTGGAGAAGCCACATGGAGACCCCTCCCAGCTCTGAGATGCTTACAGTGCCACTGGATCCACAAGACTTCCCACCCACTGGACTGTGATCTTTCTGCATTCGATGTTATTGGATGTTTTCTCAATATTCAACTACTCATATCTAAAACTCTGTCTTATACACATATGTGTGTCTAAGCTTTCTTTCTCTAGTCTACCCAGACTAACCCATTAAGATAGCTTCAGGCAACAAATTACTTGTCAGAACAGTGTTTTGGATGAACTGATTTGATAATTTTTACTTTATAGTGGTCTAAGAAGATATGTTGTATTTTAAGGAACTATTATTGATCAGCATTACTGAAAATATTTTTAATTATAGAGAATTTGAAAAATGAACAATTATGTGACCTTAAATTTCTTTATCATTTACATAAGCCCCCCAATATGTGTTAAATTTCAGAGAAATTTCATATCAAAGTTTTGCATTGCTTGAATGATTTAATAGTAGAATTTAATAGTAGGATTTAAATGTAGGGAAGGAGTTGGAGTTATTGTGTGAAAGAAAGACACATACACAATCATATAATACATAAATACAAAATAAATCAACAGCTAGCATAATTCTTTCCAGAGGGGGACTGAAAGCATTGTCCCTGGTAAGGGAACCACAAAAAAGATGCTCTTTGGGAAGACTCCTATTCAATATTGTATTCAAAGCCAGAACTAGATCAATAAAATAAGAAAGAAAAAGAAAAGACACATAAATTTGTAAGGAAGAATGAAATTATTCCTATTTTGTGGGCATATGGCCCTCAAAAATCAAACAACTCCTGAGGAGCGACTTTGAAATTATAGAAAATAATACAGACAGACAGACACAGGTCACAGAGGGACTCCTTGTCCCTATGTCAGGACCAAAAGAGTGAATGTATTTTCCAATGAATATATATATATATAAATAATGGGGCTTACAGATCTTTCAAAAGTTATACACGTCATATAGTGAACAGCTTTCATATCATAAGCAGGTAACATAATGAACAAGAAATAAAATGACTCATCTCTTGACCTAGTGCTAGTTGACCTTGAACGCCCCCTAGGTCCTCCACAGGGAAGCAATCTATGATCTGTATCAGAAGACAATGTCAGAAGAATGTCTGCTACATTTTACAGTGGATTGGACTATAGAACCTGATTGCTCTTATCTACAGATAAGCTTCAGGCATAGTGAAGAGCCAGACACAGGAATGATTCATCTTTTATGGTAGCCCCTTTATGACAATTCCTTTATGAGGGGCTTAATAGAGGGACTGTGTTCAGTCATGAGAATATGTATTAAAATTTACTTATATCTCATAACTGTAAAGGTCTTCCCCTACCAGACTTAGCTTTCCAGGCCTGTAATTATAATCATAGAGGATATAGCAGCATAACATTGTCATGTAGTCCCTCAGTTTACCACACTATTTGTAGATGTTATGATCCTATATCAGTGGTTCTCAACCTGCAGGTCACGACCCCTTTGGGGGTTGAATGACCCTTTCACAGGGGTCGCCAAATTCATGACAGTAGCAAAATTACAATTATGAAGTAGCAACAAAAATTATTTTATGGTTGGGAGGTCACCACAACATGAGGAACTGTATTAAAAGATCATGGCATTAGGAAGGTTGAGAACCACTGCTATGCATAGAAGAGCTGAGACTCAAAAAAGAATGCTACCAACACAAATAGAAAGATTCGGCAAAGCAGAAGGGTACATCAGCATACAAAAATCCATAAGATTCTTCTTTAATAATAGAATGAATTCTGAAAAGGAAATTTGGAAAACAATACCATGTACAATGGCTATAGAAAAGATGAAAGGCATATGAATAAGCCTTACCAGAGATCAAAAAGAGAACTACAAACACTGCTATTAGAAGCATAAAGAACAAAGCCTACAAGAATGGAAAACTTACCATGCTCATGAATAGGAAGAGTGAGCATTTTCAAATGTCAATGAAACTACACGTATTCTACAGGTGGAAGATAATAGAGTCATTCTTTAAAGAGATAGAACACTTAACTATACACTTTATATGGAAAGGAAAGAGATCCTCGAAAAGGAAAGCACTGCTATAGAAGACCAGGAAGCCTACATTTTATGATCCCAGAATGTAGGACATGCCACAACAGTCAAAACAGCAGTGTATCATGGCAGACACAAAGACAAATCGAATGAAATCAAGAGCCAAAGTGATCGTCAACAATAGCCCCAAATCCATTAGATCTAAAACTGGCACTGGCAAAACTGGATTTCCTTTTGCATAAAAATAAAACAGGATCTGTACCTCATTTTGTACACAGAAATTAACTCCAAATTGACCAAGCAGCCTAAATGTATAACCTAAAACTATAAAGCTTATTAAATGTATAACCTAAAACTGTAAAGTGTCTTAAAGAAACAAACAGGGGAAAACTTAGAGACTGTAACTTAAGACAAAAATACTATGCATATTTATACTATGATGCATAAATAAACATGCAGTCAAAGATAGACTAGACAACCAGGATTTCCTAAAAATTAAACATGTGGATAAAATAATTACTCAAAAGAGTAAAAAGAGAGCCTACAGGCTAGGGATTTTGGGGGGTGGTGGTGGTGGTGGTAATGACATATATGACAATGGACTAATCTCTAAAATACACCAAACTTCAACAGCTCAACACAAAAAGACAAGCAATACAACTAAACACTGAATAAGGGGCATGAGCAGACACTTCACCAAAGAAGTCACATAGAGAAGTACAGCACACGAAGAAATGCTCAGAATCATGAGTCATGAGTGAGTCAAGTGAAAGCAACCCAAGCAATCATCTCTGTCCAAAAATGAAAACAAAGTTCAAAAATAGGGAAAACAACAAATGCTAGTGAGGCTGTGAAAATGTTAGAACTAAGAATTTAGATAAACATAGACTAATGTTCATCACAACATTATTAATGATACAAAAAAAAAACCATGCAAACTCACTTACATCGAGTCAATGCTGATTCATAGTCACCCCCCACCCCGGCTGCCACTGATTTCCAAGCCTGTAATTGGTTACTGGAGTAGAAAACTTCATCATTCTCCTGCGGAGCTGCTGGTGGTTTCAAACTGCTAACCATGAAGATTGCAGTTCAATGCCTATAACCACTACACCACCAGAGTTTCTCATAGCAGCAGTGGCAGCAACAAAAAATATCAAAACAATTTAAGTACCATCAACATTTGACTGACAAAACAAATTATTATACATACCTATAATGGAATACTATGCATGTACACTAACAGCACCTCATAAATATGGATGAAACTTCAAGACATGATGAATAGTAAAATAAGTCAGTCCTTCCAAAATGAATAGTATATGAGACCAATATTATAAAAGTTGAAAGAATAGAAAAGGTTTACACTTGGAAAGAATCTTTCTTTGATGGGTATCAGGGATAGAAAGAAACTCCAAAAAAGGAACTCCAAAATAAGCCAGACTCACTGCCATCGAGTATGTGCTGACTCATAGATACCCTGCAGGACAGAGGAAAACTGCCCTTGTGGATTTCCGAGACTGTAAGTCTTCACAGGATTAGAAAGCTTCATTTTTCTCCAGCGGAACAGTTGGTGGCAGGTCAACCGGTAGCCCATGATGCCACCAGTTCTCTACTTGAGTGAATGAAAAGACAGTGCCTAATAGGAGGAGAGCAGCAAAACATGACGGGACAAGGGAAGACATTGGGACATAAACAAGGCTAAAAGACACAGAGATAAATACAATCATATACATGATAGTGCAGATACTCAAACTGAACGTAATGTGCAAAGGTAAACGAGGGTATAATGATGAAATACATGTTGTTGTTTTTAGGTATAAGAGTTGGTCCAGACACATAGAAGCCATATGTACAACACCAAACCAGACACACTGCCACCAAGTCCATCCAGATACACGGTGACCCTATATACGCAATTTTGGCAAACGATATTTCTATATATATTTAATGTTCTACAAATATATCCCAAAACAGTACAGCATATAGGAAGCAAAGTTCTGAAAACATTTTAGCCATTACTGGTACCTTGAGAGCCTGAGTCACAGGACTTGGGGACTTAGGGCCACAGTCTCAAGGCGCATCTAGCTCCATTAGCATGATATTGTTCACAAAGAGAGTATTCTACCTCCTCGGGATCTTAAAAGCTGTGAGTTCCTATCAAAAATGCAAGTCTTCATCTCTTCCCCTATGGAAAACAGAATGACGAAAATCAAAGATGTCAAAGGTCTGTGGACCACGAGAGCCACACACTTCCTTGACCTGAGGTCAGATACACCAATGGTGCCCTGCTAACCACTACCCACCATGTTGATCAGGAAGCTTATAGAACGTCTGGGGTAGTGCGGTGGTTACATAATTTCATTTCAACTTGATAAATAAGGGTAGTAGTGGAGTCTAGCCTGTCAATTAGGACACAGCCTGATGATGCCTCCTTGTGGGCATGGCCTTCTCATAAGGAGTCTGGGAACTTCCTCTCTCTCTGCTTCCTCTTCCTCTTGAGGAGCCATTCTCAGAGAGCTGGAGCAGCCAGGTGAAGACCCGTGTCAATACTGAGATGCTCCCACCACCACTGGATCCATACGACTTTCCACCCATTGGCCCGTGATCTTCCTGCATTGAGCATTATTGCACCTGTTGTGTGAGTCTGAAGAGGAATGTATGGATTAGTATCAGACATAGGGGCTAATATTGTATTTATGGACTTAATCTGGACTGGGCTGGGATGTTTTCTCATTATACAATTGCTCTTTGATATAAAGCTTTCTCTTACACACATATGAGTGTCTCTGGATTTGTTTCTCTAGTCAACCCAGACTAGCACATTAACACAGATAGAAAAGGGAAAAAACTGTAGAGAGAATTTAAAATCATAAAAAGGATAAGACTTGTATAAAAGCAGAATTTTATTTGACTGGTAGCCAAAAATATACATATATATTTTATCTGATATTGATATATATATA
>NW_022103958.1:28561888-28586879 GCF_000313985.2 Echinops telfairi
TATATATCAGAGATGCCAAGACAGAAGAATCTGGCCAGAAGCTAAAGGAGATTGAAGATGGAGGGGGTTACGTGATAAATAATATAGATGGCCTCAAGGAACTGAAAGCAGCTCTTGGTAGACAGCCATCAAGAAAATGATGACCTGAATTCTATGACTTTAAGGAACTGAATTTGATCAAATCCTTGAGTGATCCTGAACACGGATTCCCTCCTAAAAATCCCTAGATAAGAGCCCAACCCAATGGATAGTTGGTTTTAGGCTTATGAAAAACTGCCTGTACCTCTGACCTACAGATTCACTAAATGTGTGGGCATTCGTTATCCCCTCCCATGAACCTGCTGTCATTGAGTTGATTCCTACTCATGATGACCCTTCATAGGGCTTGGGAGGCTGAAAATCTTAGTGGGAACAGACAACTCCATCTTTCTCTTGCAGAGCTGCTAGTGAGTTTGAATACCCAACCTTCGGTTAGTAGTCCAACCTTACCTGAGTGTGCCACTAAAGCTCAAAAACATACAATCTCTGAAGAACATTCTTTACTTCCTTCTCTTTAGAATCAGACCGAGGTCTTTTGTGTAGCAGCAGATAGGTGACTTATAGGCCTTTGGCAAAATTCTGGAGATGAGGTTTCACAAAGACCACCCTTAAATACTTCTATATTTCTTATGAGGTTTCACAACCTAAATCCCTTCTTCCTCCAACCCTAAGATGTACTTCCTTCATAGTTTGTCATTGTATTATTAATCCACAGATTTGCTCCTTTCACTAGAATTGGAGAACACTATAGCCCATAGATATATTCATGGTCGTCTGTGGTTCTATATTACTGTGCTCAGTTGATTTGCCCTTCACCTGTCAAAAATACATCAAAGTCCTAACTTTTGCTCTCCATGAATGTGACTTTATTTTGAAAGAGTGTCTTTCCAGGTATACTTAATTAATATGAAGCAATATGGGAATAAAGTAGGTCTTAATCCAGTACATTTAGTGTAATTATACGAAGAAGATCAGAGACAGAGAGAAAGACACTGAAGAAAGACAATTTGCGAAGACAGAGAAAGCGACCGGAGTTATATTTCAACAACCCAAGAAATACTTGAAATAGACTAGGAGAATTCATTCTCCAAAGTCATTATGAAGTATGTTCCTACCATCTCTTTAGATTCAGACTCTCAGGCTCAAAAATTGTGAAAAAAACAAATCTAGATTGTGATAAGCCCCTCTCAGTTATGTGATAATTTGTGGCAGCAGTCTTAGTCTTATTCCTAAATACCTTCCAGGCAGTTCTGATTTAGCCTTATTTACAACAGAATCGAACACGGCATCGCCCTATGTCGTCTGCACAATGATTAGGCTTGACCTCATTGTTGGAACCACTGTGTCAGTCCATCTCATAGAAGGTCTTCTTTCCAGCTGACCCTGTAATTTACTTATTAGCATGCTGGCCTTGCCAGGGACTTTCTGAATAATGTATCCGAAATATACAAAGCAAAATCTAGACATCATTGCTTTTGAGGAACCTATGGTTCTTATGAGGATCGCTGGTTGCAGGATGTGTTACATGTTGAGCTGTTAGTAATTACGCTCAGAAAGAGGAGGCTTTCAGGTCATTTGAAGACTTACAGCCTGGGAACCCCCCAGGAGCATTTCTGCTCCATTCTGTAGGGTCTCTATGAATCGGAATTGATTCTGTGGTCCTGAATTATTACTGTTATAAATACTAACTTTGTGAGGCCATGAAACTGGAGGTTTAAAAGGCACATTTCAGGCATTAGAGAGTCTAAGTAAACATTCAAGTTTACTGCATGAGTTGTAGTCAGCTCATATGGCCCTTTTAGCCATAATTCCATTGTAATACATTGTCAGTTTGAACTCTATGCATGTGACTCTGATCCCACATGAGAAGGCATTCTCTACTACATGAATATTCAAGATTTAAAATCAAATTCACGGTTCTCCAATCAATTCCATCTTATAGTGACTCTGGGTGTCAGGGTAGAACTGCACCTATGGGTTTTCAAATTAGAGTTGAGAGCCTCTTCTTTCTCTTGAGGAGCGGTTGGTAGTTTCAAACCTCTGACCTATGGCTAGCAGTGCAACAAATAATCATTATGCCACCAGGACTAATAACGGGCAGGATTAGAGTGGGATTAAAACCTGATTTTAGTCAAAGATGTGAACCAACTCACACTCTTTGCTCCCTGGTAGCATCTTTTAGACAAATTTAATCGAGGCCATGACTTTAGACACAATCTTTGTTTTCCTTGTACGGGGTCAATAGGTTGGAACAGTTTTATACATCACCTGGAAATCTATACCCTTATTTTCTGTCTGAGCTTTGGTTGCAGCAAGAAGATCTGTTATGACTTTTGAATATTTTTTGGCTTCTGACTTGACTGCATTTGGCTGCCTGATCTTCAGATGTGGGATTGACCAACACCCACCTCCACATGAGACATTTCCACACATTTCACTCACAAAGTTTTGTGAATTTCTGTGGGACATTGTACAGGACCAAGAAATGTAGCAGAATAGCATCTTGGAAGAGTTGAACATTTGGTATACTTTTAATGTCTAATTCCTTGGGATTAGTCTGATATTAATTCTTCTAAAATAAATTATCACCACACAACACTATATCAGTGTCAAGTTGGACAAAAGGCTGAACTTCCTGGAGGGGCAAGGATGATAGAGATCACGCTGAGTTGCTCTGAGGAGAAAACGATGTACAACATTCTCTGAAGGAGATCGCATTAGAAGATACTGGATAGAGTAGAAGCACAATGTGTAACAAAGTTCAGAATCATAAAAAAGACCAGGATCACTGTCTTGATGTAAACTCATGGAATCCTCAATACGATGGACATTAGTCACTCATCGGGAGTAAGAGAACTCACTCCGACAACTTCATTTACAATCAAGGAAGACCAGACCTAAAGGAGGAAAATTAACTTAGGTTTACATTCCTTGAAATAATCAAAGGGGCAGCCTTTGCTCAAGGACAAAGTCCAGAAAAGTTAGAAAAGGAGAGGATATGGGAAACAGGAAGGCGTTGGAATTACTGCTATGGCACTGAGGGAATTGCAATCAATGGCAAGAAATAAAACAAATGTGAACTGTCCAGTGGAAAACGTATTTGCTCTTTAAACTACCACCCAAGCTATAATAAAACATTCTCAAAAACTTAGGTACAAAACAAAAAAAATGCTCAGCATGTAGTAAACAATTAGTAAATGTCAGTTATTAGTATCTTAGCCAGTTTCTTTACCTTCATGTGAAATAAAACATCACACTGCTTGTGACCAATGTGCAAATTACTACACTGGCAGAGCATTTATTTCTATTATTGCAGTACACAAGAAAGCTTCACCTATTTGGGAACCAAAATTAATTTAGCATCTCAGTAATAAAGCAATAGCTGAGGAAGCTCTTTGATTGATATTTAATAACTTTGGACAAGCTATGGAAATATATCAGCCATATATTTCTTCATTGTGTTTTGCAAGTTGATTCTGTGACCCCAGTTAAGAACATGAATGCAACTGAGCTTTAATTATGTTCCACGTACTTTAGAGACAGATTGTGGGATAAAGTGTTGATAAGATAGTTAAAGATATTATGTTTGTTGTGTCCTTTGAGATTCTTAGGTGAAAGATGCTACATAAGCAAAGTATATTGTTTCACTGTTATTATGTCCGGGAGAAAGAACACAGAGTGATTATCAGTCATAAGAACTAACATTGGGAAATAAAAGGTATTAATTTTATTCTCTAGACATATTTTTTTTTTAGTCACAAAGCAAATGGTTGACCTTTTGTTCAAGCTTCAAAGAACACCTTGTCTAATCTCCAGTGTAAGCCAAACATTTATAAAGGCATGTTGCAGTGATAATAATAAGAGTTGGCATGTGTACATTTAGCATTTCATTACCCATTTCACAAACATTGTCATATTTGAGTCTCACATTTACTCCTATGAACATATAACCATAGTCATTTCACAAAAGAGGAAACTGGCTCCAATTATAAAAGTAGCAAGCATGAAGTTAGATCAAGATTATAAAAAACAGGAGAACAGGGAAAGTGGAGGTATGGGTTATTGAAGGAAGAGGAAGGGCTCAGGGGTAGAGGAAAACAACCACATATATGGAGGGTTTAATAGGACATTGTCATGGATTTCCTTTTTTGAGATGCGCTGGGTAAATATATATAGTATGTTTCTTAAGAGAAAGAGAAAAATCCCTCCAGATTCCTTACCCCTCAAACCTAAAGAGTGGTCCAAGTGGCTTAAAAAATGAAAAAGATGGAGAAGTAAAACTGAAATGGACTTGGAGCTTTTAATGAAAAACAAGTTCATATTAAAAAAAAAACCCAAAAGCTACTAAAGATTCTGAAACCAGACTACTTGGGTACAAATTCTGGTCCAGAAATATATTATTGCTTATGAAATTTTAAACAACTTCATAACCTCTATAAAACAAGACTTCTCTTCTAATAACATATACTCCATAGAATTACTGTGAAGATTAAATTAGCAGTGTAAATTGGTTAGAACATTAATTGTTATATAATTAAAACTCAAAATACATTTACGTTATTATCAGTAATGTTACTAAATCTCAAATATGACCCAGGGCAGATAGCATATTAATACAAATATCACCCTCTGGGAAAAAAGAAGAATTTAGGCCCAGTGTTACACAAAGGTCAGGGTGAATTACTTTGAAAGCCAAGAACAGCCTTCTCATAGAACCATCAGAAGTTGATCAAATTTTGAAAAAACAAAGTGTTGAAGAAGAGGGATATGATATTGGTTCACAATGCAGGGCTTGGAGAAACATGTTTTACTTAGAGCCCCAGAGACCTCGCCTTCACTCAAATTATGTATGGGCCTTCTGAATATATTTGGGGTTCCTGCTTAAATAATAATGAGTAGTCCTTGTAGCACAGTAGATTCAGCATTGGATTGGCCACTAAAAGGTCAGCAGTTTGAATCCACCAGCCACTTTATGAGAGGAAGATGAAACTACCTGCGCCTGTGAAAACTTACAGTCTCTAAAACCCTAAGGAGCAATTCTATTCTGCCCCATGGGATCAACAGAAGGAGGCCAAATTAGCAGTGAGAATAAGAGAGAGAAGAACAGGTAAAGGCAAAAGTCTACTTGACACTGTATTAATTTCCTATCATCATTGTAACAAACTATTCAAAAGTGGGTGGATTATCACAGTAGCTTTTTGTCTCAGTCATAAATATAAAATTGAAGTGACAAAAGGAGCATACTTCTGAGACTTTAAAGGAATGGTCGTTTCTCATCTTTTGAAGATTCTGATGGTTGTCTAATTTGCTTTGCTTATGGCTGTGTCACGCAAGTTCCTGTTTCTGTGGGCACATCGATAGTTCTTTGCTCTGTCAAATTTTACTCTGTCCCTTGTCATAAGGACACTCATCAACAGAGTTAAGGCCTACACAGATAATCAAGGATGGTCTCTTCTCAAGATTCTTAGTTAATGACATCGTATAAGGTCATATTCAGAGACTCCAAGAAATAAGACCTGACTGTATCATTTGGAGGTGGGTGGGGGAGTGGAGGGGCATCATTCAAAACACTTCAGATGCCCCATTATAGGAAAGCCTAGATTCAGGGGCTCAAGGACATCTCATCAAATGAATTGTTGGGGAAATCTCACACATTTCATTTTTAATCCTTGGTAATAGTGTCTTATGTGCTGTAGGGATGCTATGAATTGGAATTCTCTCAATTGCAGTAAGATAAGTTATATATCCCTAGCCCTATTCATCAAAAAACGTAGACATTGTCTCATCTATCTCAGGGATTAGGACTGTGTTTTATTTGAAGCATGAGCTAAATTGTTTGGGAAAGGATTCTCACCCCAAAAGTAATTTATATAAAATAAGAACGTAGTGGGCCGCTGGTGGTTGGGGGCGATTAAAAAAAAAATGGATTTTTATCTCACATGACTACAGATATATGATCCAGTAAGAAGTCTCTGCCGTTCTCAACATACTATTTTTACGTTTACTTCAGTCATCTTTATTTCCCAACAACAAACAGAAGCAGAGACCTGCTTGAAAGCAAGCAAGTTTAAAGATGATAACTCCCCATCACTGCATTGGAAGCTGAGAAATATTTTCTCTGTCTGAGTTGCCTCTACCAAGCTAAAATTTGTGGCCAAAATTGTATTCTATTACTAAAAAGTAAGAGTGGGATTTGTTCGTTCAGTATCAGATAATGGCAAGGAATGACGAGAGTCTCAGGGCATTTTAATGTAAGGCTTTCGTAAAGTTAAAGCATATAGTCGAACTGGACAAAGAGCGCATGCAAGCACAAAGAGGTGTAGTTTCCAGAACTCTTTCTCAGCTGCATGAAATCTGCTTGGTCCTCAGAATGTGAACCAGTATACAATCTGTACTATACCTTAGTCTCAATGGAACCCAGACAAGCATCTACTAAGATCCCTTTTATGGCATATAAGCTGCTGATCAAATAGCTCAATCAGTTGAGACTATCTATATATTATTTTCAATAAGGAGTGTAGACAAGCTAGTATAGTAAGTCTACACACAAAAGTTTTACTTTTTAGACCGAAATAAAATAAAACAAAACAAAAATGCAAACATAAAGTCATCAAGTCAATTCTTTCAATCGCTATTTTATATCTGGTTTTGGAGACCAGAAATCATTATGGGAGCATTAGTATCATCTTTCTTCCGTGGACCATGAGTTCAATTTGGTTTTGACCATGAGTTTGACCATGAGTTAATTTTCCAATTAACAGCCCAGTGTCTAAGCTCCAATGCCTAGCGAGCTCCTTGAGCGGCACATTGGACATTGAAGCACAGTGTTTCATTGCTATCTTTGCCTTAAGTCTCTGCAAGACTTAGATGTCCCTGGAGATTAGCACAATGCTCCTACGTATGATCTTCAAATAACCCTAGCTTACACAGTCCATGACTACTGAATTTTTTGTAAAGACTTTTTAATTATATGTTATTTGTTACACTATTTAAAAAATAAAAACTAATAGAATTTAAAACTATTTTAGTAAGCAGTAGTGTGTCTTTTAAAACATAGGTTTAAATAACAAACCACTACTCCTCTCTGTAAAGGATCCCGTGGCTGCTAACTGAAAGGTCAATAGTCTGAAACCACCAGCCGGTTCCAAAGGAGAAAGAAGAGATTTTCGACTCCTGTAAAGAGTTATAGTCTCAGGGATGCGCAGAGGCAGTTCTGCTTTGTCCACTAGGGTCTCTATGAGTCAAACTGACTTGATGGCAGGGAGTTTGGGGTTTTTTTTTGTAACTCATCTATAAGCTGTAGGTTACAAAATTATCTTTGCCAATTATTTTGTCAAATATTTCAGCAGAAATTTGATTGAAATCAAGCACAGGTTCTTATTGTAAACTATTAAGGTTGTTTAAATTATTCTGCCCTTTATTCAAGCAATTAGATAATGGTGAATAATTGAAAGATTTCTGTTACTGTACCATAATAAGTATTAAAAATAAAGAAAATGGCAAAAAAGAAAAACAAAGCACATACATACACTTAAAACATTGCAGTTCCAACTCATAGCAATGCTGTGCACAAAAGACCATGTTTCTTCTGGTTTGAGCCCACTACTGTGTCAATCCATATTGGGAAGAGCCTACTTCTCTTTGCTGCCCCTTTACTTTATCAAGCACGATGGCCTTCTCCAGGGGTTGGTCTACTGGGGACATGTCCAAAGTACATGAGACCAAGTCTTGGTCCTGCCCCTGAGGACTAATCAGGTTGTATTTCTATCAAGACGTCCATTTGTCTGTTTGGCAGTCCACAGTACTTTCACCATTTTTCTCCAGCACCGCAATTCAAAAGCATAAATTCTTCTTTGATTTCCATCTTTCCCATGTATACGAGGCAATTGGAAATACCATACCTCAGTATGTCAGGCTTATCATAGTCCTCAAAATAACATCCTTGCTTTCCAAAAGAGGTTTTGTGTGGCAGCTGCAATACATCTTTTGAACTCTTCAGTGCTGTTTCCATGAGCATTGGTGTGGAGCCAAGCAAGAAGAAATCCTTGACAACTCAATCTTGTGTCTGTTTATCATGATGTTGTTACCTGTTGGTCCAGTTGTGAGGATTTCGGTTGTCTTTACATTGATTTGCAATTCATACAGAATGCTGCAATCCTTGATCTTCATCAGCAAGTGCTTCAGATTTCCTCATTTTCAGCAAGCAAGGTTGTGTCATCTGCATATCGCAAGTTGTTAGAAAGATTTTCTCTCATCCTGATTCATTGTTCTTCTTCATATAATCCAGTTTATCTGGTTATTTGCTCAGCATACAGATTAAACAAGTATGGTGAGAGACACAACTTTGACACATATCTTTCCTGATGCAAATTATGAAGAATTCCATTGTTTTAGTTGCACAACTGCCTCTTGATCCATATACAGGTTTCCCATGAACACAATTTAGTGTTCTGGATGGTCCTTATTATCATGCAAATCCAAATCCAAATGCCTTCTTAATGTCTGAATACAAATAATCTTATACTGCTACCAGTAATGGCAGTGTGTATTTTTCTGTTTCATTAAAATTCTGAAAATTGTGGCTCTTTGCTGTCATTTGTATGATGTTGTATACATTGCATCTTCACATAAAATATTTATTTTGCTTGTTTTTATGTACTAAGCTGTTCAGGTAATTGATGCCTCTGCTGTATAAATTGGGATTGTATGAGCAGTCAAATGCACATTGGTATTTTTAGGACCCTGCAAAGTTATAGAACAAGTTCAAAGTGATTTTGGTATAAATATATGCAAGGTTTATATTTGTAACCTTGCTAAGTGCACTTATCAGTAATACGATTTTTGTGTTTTTAAAAGTCTTCCATATTTTCAGTAAATAATATAGCACCTGTGAGTAGTTTTAATTTTTCCTTTCAAGTTAATATAACTTTTTAAATTATTTTACATTCCAGCATTCAATAGACCTGAAAAGAGAGGATATTCTCATTTATTACTAAATTTGGGGGATATTGTTGAGTTTTTCACCAGTAAGCATCATGTAAGCTGCAGGAAATTATATATACATATATATTTAATTTCTAAATATATGTAATACAAAAATCAAATATCTAAATGTTTTCTAATTTATTTTCTTTTAATCATTTTATTGGGAGCACATACATCCCTTATCACAACCCATACATACATCTTAATGCTTAAGGACTCAGTTGACCAGGAACAAGTGAATATAATAAGCATATATGTGCCCAATGAGAGACCAACAAAATACATCTCTAAAGTCCTTCACAACATGAAAAAAGAAATCAGGAGATTGACAATCATAGTAGCAGACTTCTGAGAAGGTAGATCAGCAGAAAAGAAGCTCCACAGGAGACTACAGAACTAAACTCTACACTAAGATGACTCAGCCTGAGAGTCATATTCACAGTTCTCCATCCAACTGCAAAAAAGAAAAAAAAAATCTCTTCAAATTCTCATGGCACGTATTTGAAAATAGACCACTTGTTGGGACAGAAGTCGAGTCTGAGCAATTTTAAACATAAAGAGGTCACTCAGATTTCTTTTGCTGACCACTGTGACTTAAAGCTGTAAATCAACAAAAGAAGGATAAGAAAAACAAGGGCCAATACTTGGAGGATGAATAACTTACTTCTTCAAAAGGAGTGGATATTAGCCCACATTAGGAAGTTTCTAGGAACCAACGGGAATGAGAATACAATATGCCCACATCTATGTGATACAGCAAAGGCTGGTTATCAAAGGATGCTTGAGAGAGATAAATGTGCACATGAAGAAGGAAGAGAGACTTCTGCTTGATACTGTCTCACAAAATATTCATCAGTTGGAAGTTCAACAGAATAATTTTTTAATAGCAAAAGAAAATAAATTATAAAAATCAGGACGGAGATAAATGAATGAGAAAAAAAATGAGAAAATCAACTCAGTAAAAAGTTGATTCTTCAAAAGGATTAATAGAATTGCAAACCTAACTAAAGATAGTAAAGAGCTGACCTCAATATTCGGGTTGAGTAATGAAACGGGGAATTACATTGGACCCCAGGAAAATTAAGAAGACAAATTACACAGTGCTACAAAGCACTGTACTCCAAGAAATCCAACAACTTGGAAGACATGGACAAATACATGGAAAAACAAACCCTTCTCAGATTTTCCCATATATACATACTGTAAAGAACTTCAACAGACCCATAGCAAAATAAGAAATAGATAAGCTTATCAAGTAACTGCCAAATAAAAA
Organism: Echinops telfairi; assembly: GCF_000313985.2. Taxonomy (NCBI): domain Eukaryota; kingdom Metazoa; phylum Chordata; class Mammalia; order Afrosoricida; family Tenrecidae; genus Echinops; species Echinops telfairi. The sequence goes on from NW_022103958.1 coordinate 28,572,186, forward strand.
AAGCCCTGGTCCAGCTTAATTCACAGTAGAATTCTACCAAGCATTCAGATAAGAGCTGTCACCAATTCTATACAAGTTCTTCTGAAACATAGAAAAAGATGATGAACTCTGAAACATATTCTATGACACTAGTATAACACTGATACCCAAACTGGGCAAGGAACCCATGAAAATAGAGAACAACAGGCTGATCTCTCCAATGAACATAGATTTAAAATCCTTAAAAACTCTTTGCCAATAGAATATGAAAGTATATAAAATGAATGATAACTCATCATGATCAAGTGGGATTCATACCAGGGTTGCAGGGATGTTCAACATTAAAAAAAATCCATCAACATTATCCCCCCCCCCCATTGAGAAGAAAAAGGACAAAACTCATATGATAATACCAATAGATGCAGAAAAAGCATTTGATAACAACCAATGCCCATTCCTAATTAAGACACTCAGTAAGATAGTACTGGAAGGAAAATACCTCAATAGCATTAAAGCTACATATGAAAATCCAACAACCAGCATTACAATCAATGGAGAAAAGATGAAAACATTCCCACTGAAAAGGGGAACCAGACAAGAATGCTCCTTGTCCCCACTCTTATTCAACATCGTCCTGGAGGTCCTAGCTAATAATATAAAACAATGGTAGGATATCAAAGGTATAAAAGAAGAAGTGAGATTATCATTATTTTCAGATAACATGATTTTATATATTGAGAACCCCATAGGACCGATGGAAGTTTTAGGGAAATATGGTATAGTGGCAGGATACCAAGATCAACAAGTGGAAATCAGTTGGTTTGCTATATACAACTGATGTGAATACAGAAAAAGAGATCTAGAAGGTAGTATCTTTCACAATAGCCAAGCATAAATTGAAATACATAGGAATACACCTACCCACCCCAAAAAGGTATGTGTAAGGAAAATACAGAATCTTATTACAAGAAGCCAAAAGGGACCTTCACAAATGGAAAAATATCCCATGTCTGTGCATCGGTAGACTCCGTATTGTAAAGGTGCCAATCTTATTTAAGGCACTATATAGGTTCAATGAAATCCAGATACAAATACCAGCATCATTTTTCAAAGAAATAGAAAAACTGACTACCAACTTCATATGGAAAGGGAAGAACCCAGAATTGGCAAACAACTCAAGAAGAAGAATAAAGTGGGTGGGCTTGAATTATCTGACTTTATAATTTATTATACAGCCACAGTTGTCAAAATAGCATGGTACTGGTATAATGATAGATACTCAGATCGATGGATTAAAAAAAAAATCCAGAAGTAATAACAGCAGAATACAAACAACTGATTTTGATAAGCCTTCCCCACCCTACAATAAATAAAAATAAATAAATAAATCAAATGGGAAGCAGATACCTCTTTTAACAAATAGTGCTGGAAAAACTGGATATTAACCTGCAAAAAAAAAAAAAAATGAACCAAGAGCCTTACCTCATTCCATAAAGAAGGACAAATTCAAGCTGGATCTCAGACCTTGAGGTAAAACCCCAAACTACCAGGATCATCAATGGAAAACTTGGGACAAAGCTAAGAAACAGCACAGGGAATTCATGGGCAATCAGCAATAATGAAGGATACCCACTCAGAGGAAGAGAAAATAAACCTGTGGGACATACTAAAGATAAAACACTTGTGTGAATTGAAAGATTTCATCAAGAGAGTAGTAAGAGAGTCCACAGGCTGGGGAAAGGTATTTAATATTGACATATCAGACAAAGGGCTTATTACTAAAATCTACAGAGCCCTGAAAACTTACAAGGAGGAAAAAACCCAAATTTCCCATTGAGGAGTTGGGCAAAAGACTTGAACAGAAGATACACAAAAGAGGAAACTTGAATGGTCAATAAACATATGAGAAAATGTTCTCCTCATTAACTATCTGGGAAATGCAAATTAAAACAACCACGAGGGATCACCTAAGACCTACAAAGATAGCCCAATTCAAAAAACCAAATGTTGGACAGGGTGTTAGGTAAGATAGGAACTGTCATCCATTGCTGGTGAATGTAGATATAGAGAGTCACGTTGGAAAGCATCTGGTGATACGTAAAACAGGCGGACATTTTATTACCATATGACCCTGCAATTCCACTGTTGGGCATCTATCTAGAAGAAACAAGAAATAGGCCATGACCAGACATCTGCTCCACAATGTTCGTTGCTCTCAGTTCACAATCACAAAGAATTGGGAGTGGCCTAAATTTCTATCAATAGTCGAATGGATTAAAGAACTCTGGCATATAACACAATGGAGTACTATGCATCACTAAAAATAAGTGATGAAACGATGGAGCACCTCGCCTCACGGAAAGAGTTGGAAACTATTGGCTGAACGAAGTTAGCCAAGCACAAAAGGACAAGTACACTATGAGCCCTCTGAGGCAAGTTCAAGCCCATTATCTCACAGTTCCTGGCCTGAGAACCAGATACTTTGGCAACAGCCAGGCCAAACACAATGATACATATGGTTTTTGTTTGTTTTGTTTTTAAAGATAGAAAGGCAAACATAAAAAGATGCAGATAGCACCTGTGCAGAAAGGCAAATCCCTCCCTTTCCCCCCATGTGCTTTTACAGGTCACAGAAGGGTGGAGGAGGGTATTACTTATATCTCCACAGGAAGGTAGAAAAGGAGCACACCTCACTCAGGAGCTCCAAGCCTTGAAGGTGACCTTCCTGCTTGAAGCGGCTATTCACAGAGAGGACTGCAGGTCCGGCCTCAGACTGACATCCCCTCTGCAGATGATGTCTTGGCAGAGGACAGCACTGAAGATTCTGTTCCTGTTTGTGGAGTTCGGCTGGTCTGACCTGCCCACCTGGGGGCAAATCTAGTGCGGAGTGCAAAGACCAGCAATGGGAGCACAGCTACGAAGTCCCTGAGCAACCTCGATTGTACACTTCTGACATGCGGGGCGGGGCAGCGTTTGGCACCTCATCTGAACTGGTTGGGGCATATTCACAAGGGGACCACACTGCAAGTCCAAAGGTGTAAAGGGGTGGGGGTGGGGCACTAGACCACTCCATCCTTGATTACTGGAAGAAAAATGGGGTCTTTTGGAAGGCGTGCCCCTCAGACACAAACGCTGAGGACTAAAAGGGTATAAGTGCTGTTAGATAAGTGGATCCTGGGATATGGATCCCTGAAAGAAGAGAGAATTGGACAGATAGATTATAAAAGGGCTGCTTGCTATTTAACAGAGGGATACTCATCTACTCTGGGTCAGGACAACAGTTAGACTTGGAACTATTTGTATGGTCTCTCGTGTATTTTTCTCTTGGTGTCTATCTATAAAAGATAGGCAGGATAAGCAGTCTCAAGGAAGAAGCGGTGGGATTGATTGAGAGTTGGAAGCTGGGGTTGGGTTGGGAGTGGGGAGGGTCATGGAAGAGGAGGAGGCAGGGAGGGGAGTGATGAGGAAATAATGACAGGGACAGGGATCTAGCAAGGGACCTAAAATTGATAGTGAGGAGAGTGTAGTGTTTCTCGTCATGTTTGCTCAATCAAAATGTATCTGAGAGGAATTAATGAGAGGTGAATGATGGGTAAACATCATAGTGGGATAGGAGGAAAGAAAAAAGAATAAGAGGAAAGAATTAGAAAGTAAAAATAATATATATAGGTCTAGATCTGTATATATGTAAATATATACTTAAAGATAGGTGTATTTCTCTTTCTCTACACACGGTAAGAAAGCAAATGGACTTTGGGCCTCTACTTAAATCTTACCTCAGTACAAGAATGGTTTGTTCTAATAATGTGGCAATGTATGACACTTACCTTCATAACACGATTACTGAAGACAAAATGGGTGCATAAGAAAATGTGGTGAAGAAAGCAGATTGTGCTTGGCTATTAAAAGATATAACTTCTGGGATCTTAAAGGCCTGAACTTCAACAAGAGGCCATCTAGCAGGAACATAATAAAGCCCACATGGAAAAGCACACCAGCATGTGTGATTTTGAGGTGTCGATGGAAATAGGTATCAGAAATTCAAAAATAAGCAATCAAATTGACGCGAAGGAGCGTAGACAAAGTGGAGACTGAAAACCCACTTATAAGATAATTGGACAGTCCCTTACAGAAGAGCCAAGAGGAAGGGATGATATATCCAGGGTGCTATATGAAACACATAACTGATGAGACACATAACTATCCTCCAGTTCTTTAGTATTTCCTCCCCTTACTATTATGGTCTTAATTTTACCTCATTAATCTTATGAGACCTGTGTGTGTTCATTTGTATAATTAAGATAGTGCAATAGCCGAAATGCAAGATAAGTAGACGTTTCAGAAATAGTAATGGGAGTAATTATTCCCTGAGGGTATGGGAAGAGAGGGAGGCAAAGGGAGAAAGGGGAACCAATAGCAATGATGACTGTATAACCCTACGTAAGAGTAAAGAATAACAGAATTGTGGGTGAACAGATATATTGGATGGTGAAGATATGGCAAAATAATAAATAATATAGTAATATATACTCCTAGAGGAGTAGGATGGGGGAAGGAGGAGTAAAGGGAGCTGATATCAAAGAGTTAAAGAAGAAAGAAAATGTTTTGACAATGACGGTGGCAGCACTTGTACAATTATGCTTGATCTTATTGAATTGTGGATTGTTATACTAGCTGTAAGAGCTCCCAATAAAATTATTTTTAGAAAATATAAAATTTATTGACATTTAGATGCACTCTGAACAAAGACAACTTTTGTGTCATAAGTAATTTATATTTTATGTTTAATTTCAGTACATTACCTTTAGGATGTGCAGATTTAAAAATCTGTATAAAAACTGACACTATGAATACAACAGTACTATAAATTATCATATCTAAACATTCAATATATTAGAACTAATTTTTTTGATCTGTCTGATGTTTTTCAAATTTGGTAAATGTAAATAAGTGGTGAGATTTTATTTTGGGGGCTGCCAAGTGTAATATGGAAAATTCTGTTGCTAACTTCAATTTTAAATATCATATGGGAGCTATGAGGGTATACTTGGAAGCAAATTTTTTTATTTCAAAAAGAGAACAATATAGCTGTATAATATACAATTTGAAATCATGTCTATGTAAATAAAAAGAAGCAAAACTAAATTACAGATGAATCTGTGATTAAAAGCAAAGACATGCTAAGCAACAATAACAACAGCCTTAAGATAATCATTATCTCTTTGAGAGGAAGGTCACAGAAAGTAGCCGAGGGTATTGGTAATCATCGATTCCTTAGGTTGAAGAGTGGGTTTCTAGATGTTTATTTCATCAATATGTATTTATACACTGTGTATTTGTGAAACATAATTTGTGTACATCAATTATTATACAAAGTTTAAAGATGATAAGAAAATTATTATCACAATTATATTTAATGAATATATAACATGTCTCAAGTTTAAAGGTAATTTCTTGTTTGAAATAAAAATGAGATTGTTCTATTCACAAATAATAAAGAGTGAATGGAAATGGAAATTAATATACTCTTTGTAATTAGTAGAGAAAACAGATTGCACTGTGTTTTTTTTCGTGTTCTGACAAACTTCTTATCTTTACAAATTTTATAAGTACTAGACTGTTTTTAACACTTAAAGTTAGAAGCCCTTGAGCCAAATAGAACATTTTGAGATTAAACCACTTTTGTACCAGGTCAGCAATGTATCACTTAGGGTGCCTGAAGTTAAGTATACTGAAGCTTATATTTATAAAGCTTATTTGTCCCCAAATTCTATGTGGTTTTTCCTTACTGAATGAGCTCCACATCTGAGTTTTAGAGTTTTACTCTTTTTTCTCTTCCTTATGTTGTTCTAAGAAAAAGTTATCAGACTTGAGACTGTTTTGCACAAGGAGTCCTAGCGTATGAAAAGCTTATCTGTCATCGACTAGCTTAAGAGGTCATAACGTCCTCCAATAACACCTCTCATCAGCAAGAACGTCGTCTAAGACTGCTAATCGAAAAGTTCCTACACAGAGGCCGCCTAGAACACGGCTCAGGCCCACGATCTGCATTTCTTAATGAAATCTCCGAAAAGTCTGCCTTAGTTATGTAGGGCTGAGATAGCAGAAATAAAGCAAAGGAGTGCTTTTAACAAACAGAAATTTATTGTCTCATACTTCAGGATGCTAAACGTCCAAATTCAGGGTGCAGGCCCTAGAAGACGGCTACTTCTTTCGATCAGCTCTGGAGATAGGTCCATGCCTTGACTCTTGCTGCTATTTAACTGGCACGGAATCTATGTCCCTCCACTTCTGCTTGTCTTTTGCTTGCTCAATGTATGCTGCATGCTAAAAGAGATTGATTTAAAAACAGCATGCACTAGTATGTCTCATTTATATAACAAAGGAAACCCATTCCCACATGAGTTCATAGCCACAGATAAAGAGGTTAGGAATTACAAAACCTATTTTGGGGAGAAACAATGGAATTTACAACAAAATCTTTTGATTACCTTTGATAAAAGATTATTCATTGTATTCTGTATAAACCAGCTACATTGTGATGGCAAAAATTCATGAAAATAATCTGTATGGCAGAGACTGATATTATGTGTCCTAAGGAGGTGTGTTTGTTGGTTGATGGAAGGATGTGTGTTTGTGTGTGTATGTATCAGTGGAAAGAAGATCTGAACATACTCTACTTTTCATTGATCACTAGAATACAGTGGCCCAAACAAAGAAGACAAAGAGAGAAAAGTAAAAATTGACAGTTTTGGTTTTTGTTTTTTTGCAAAGTGACAGCTGTTTTCTTAAGCTTCCAAAGATGTTTAAGCAATGAAAATAGTCTATTTTAAAGCCCCTTTTTCCTCAATAACCTTTCATCTTTGTGGTATATTTTCCTGTACATAATGACTACTTGCATATTTTCTACATTAAAATTTATTGATATTCACTTTATTGTGGTCAATTCACATTGAGATTATTGAAATGTACTTAAGAATAGGAGTGGTTTGTTATTGCTTTCTGAAAAAGATGCTGCTGCAAGAGTAAACAGTGATACAAAAGTTTCTACTGTATTGGGCTTTTTATAGTCCAACCTATTCTGTTGGTTGGACTATATGGACAGCAAGTACATACTACATCATATAGGCATAAATACTGATTGAGGTCTTTCTGGGCTGGGATAAACTCTGTTTCCTAGATCACTCTTTTTAAAGATTAATTAATTAATTAATTTTATTCACCCTAACCCTATCTAGATCTGTCTTAGCGCCTCCTATGTTAGCAGAGATCCCAGCAAGTCAGCGCGCCCTTTTGTGGTGCCCAGAGGTCAGCTTTAGCTGAATCCTCCTTTCTTCTGTTTTAAAAGTTATCTCCTAGGGTCATGTCTCCACACACTGTTTAATGCTCCTGGACCATTCAGGACAACTTTTCAGCTCTGGTGGCACAGATGGTTAAACATTGGGCTATTTACCACAAGGTTATCAGTTCAAATCCACCACAGGAGGAAGTTGAGGCTTTCTGTTCTGGTACACATGTAGTCTCGGAAACCCTAGGGAACAGTGCTACCATGCCCCAGAGGGCTATTGTGAGTCAGGATCAGCTCAAGGTCAAAAGGTTTGGTGGTTTATTTATCTCTGCTTGCAGTACTGACACATGTGCTGGGCTCAGGGTGCTACAGAAGAATCACTAATGTGACTCATCTCCTTCCTGTTGCTGTCCCAGCTCTACTGCAGCTACTGTGGCTTCTGCCTTTCCTTGTGGCTGAAATACAATGAAAGGAAACAGACACAGAGATGGGAGTCATCGTTTCGAAGGCACACTATGGTGACTTAGCGAGGCCTGCACCTGTGTATTTCCAACCCCTTGAGTATGACCAGTTCCTTGGAGTTGCTTCTAACTAACAGAATAGATAAAAAATGATGGGTTCTTTATTCTATACATTGCATGATATTATTCCATATTGGTAGAATGGAGCAACGGAGATCCTCCTGCAGGCCTTGAGGAAACACATGATGACAATGTTGTGAACTTTCTATAGATATGGTAACATGACAGAGAACTGCGAACAGTTTCTGCACAATATAGCAGAGGAGCCGCCAATTTATAGCCAGCAAGAAAATGGGAGCCTCAGTTCTATAACTATATGGAAAATAACTCTGACAACAATTCATGGGCTAGTATGATAAGATCCACATAAAATCCACACAAAAATAGTTCAAAAGACAATTTTTTTTCTCTTTAATGTCCTTCCTTTGGCAGCAATCATCGATTGTGACAAGGAGCATTTGTTTCTCCCGTGCTTCACACACACCTCAGGTTTCTTTCTGGAAGTGCCGCTCTCCAAAGTGAAGATTAAGAGTAATCTTCACCTGGAACTAAATTATTATTTGTCTCCAAATATTTTTACAAGCAGTCCTAAAACTATCAAGGGATCCTAAAGTACCCAAGGGACTTGGGGATTCCAACAAAGCCTGATGGCTGAGCTACCAGGAGCAAAGCCAATTGATACTGCATTGATTTTTAGAGAAAATACCATTTTCCCATTCCAGCTTACGTGGGAGACACATCAGCGCTAACCCACCTACCACCTCTGGTACTGGGCATAGTTGTGACCATGAATGGTCAGTCTACAGAATGGATTGCTGTTGGGAAAATGATTAAAATACTCAGCGGCTGACTGGAAGTCAGTGGTTTGAACCCATGAATTTTCCGTGGGTGAAATGACCTGGGGATCTTCTCCCATGAAGATTTGAACCTTGAAAGCCATATGGCAGTGGTTCTCCACCTTCCTCAGGCTGCGACCTTTCATACAGTTCTTCCTGTTGTGTGACCCCCAACCAGAAATAATTTTCATTGCTACTTCATCACTGTAATTTTGCTAATGTTATGAATCATAATGTAAACATCTGATAGCAGGATGTATTTTCATTGTTACAAATTAAACCTAATTGAAGCATAGAGATTAATTGCAAACAATATGTAATTATCTATTGTGAAATATTTGTTTCTAATTACAAATCAATGAAATTTTGTCTTGAAGCATGGTGTAGCATGGGTAACAGTCTTCATGCCGGGTATTCATATGTGTGTGTATCTGCTTGTGGGCAGACACACTAGGAGACGGATAGAGGAGTGGTGTTTTGGTGCTAAAACTATCAGAAATATGTGTTTTCCGATGGCCTTCAGTGACTCCTCTGTAAAAGTCATTCGAACCCCAAAGGGGTCACAGCCCACAGGTTGAGAACTGCCACTCTATGAAGAAGTGCTGCTCTCTCCTGTCGGATCACTCTGAGTTGAAATCTGCATAACACACGATAACAGGCCTTGTTTTAATGCCCAGATGGATACATCTGATGGGAGAAGCCGGGATTACGCTGCTGGGTCCTTCTTTCCAGGAATCCAGGAACGTATCTGCGGTTTTCTGCTTCTCTTGTAGGAGCGGCGTTGAACTTTGCAGGTTGGGTATTGCTAAGAGTAAAAGAGGAGTGCAGTTGTAAATGCCCTAAGGGCTCCTGTAGCACCTTAAGTTCCTGGCTTCTAACTGGAAGCTGGTATTTTGAACCCATGCAATGATCCTGTCAAGATTACATACCAGAAAAATGCAGTAGGGCAGTTCTGTTCTGGGACATGATGTGGCTGTGTGTGGGAATCAATGCACTGGTACATTACAGCAATAACATAGTTGGCAAAAAAGGACAACAAATAATCTTACAGTCACAGATGTGTTTTGTTTTTCCTTCTGTTTTCTTCATTCCATTCATTTTTAAAGAAATATTCTGGAATTATAGCTTTCTGGTTTTTTTCTGAGAGAGAAAGCTATAAGCATAACTTTGCAAGTTCTGGACTGGCCTTGCATTTTTCATGTTTCAGTTTTGACTCCCAGAATATCAGCGTGTTAGTCTGGGTAGACTAGAGAAACAAATTCAGAGACACTCATATGTGTATAAGAAAGAGCTTTATATACAAGCGCAATTGAAAATTGAAAACAAATGTCCCAGGCGAGTCCACATCAAGTCCATAAATTCAATATTAGCCCATATGTCTGATACCGATGTATAAATTCCTTTTCAGACTCATGCAACACATGGATTGATCTGAATGCAGGAAGATCACAGGCCAGTGGGTGGAAAATCTTGTGGATCCAGTGGTGGTATAAGCATCTCAGCACTGGCAGGGGTCTCCACGTAGCTTCTCCAGCTCCCAAGCCTCTGGCTGCATCAGTGTGGCTCCATCACTAATGTCTCGTTGTCACTAATGTCTCGCAGGGAATGAGTGTGTGTCCTGCCTCCAGTGAGCTGTTTATCTCCTTAGCGCCTCCAAATGAGGTCATCAAGCTGCAACCTGATTGAGGGGATAAACTCCACCCCTTCACTCCGAAGTCTCAAATTGACAACAGATTATGTAACTACCACAGTCAGTCAAATATACTTGCAAAACTAAACCGCAAAGCCTATCTGACTATTTTGTTAGGCCAGGGTAACTGGAACGACAAATCTAGTGACACATATATATGTATAAGAAAGAAGTAATTATATAACAAGAAAGCATTCCAGTCTGACACTAAGTAATAAGCCCTCTTCAGACTCAAGTAGTCAAATGCAATGATACAGAATGCAGGAAGATCACAGGCTGGTGGGTGCAGAGTCCTGTGGATCCAAGGTTGTTGGCACTATGGCAGGGCTCTGGCAGGGCAGCTCTAAGAGTCAGGGGCAGAGACCCAGCAATCAGGAAGACAAAGCGGGGGTGAGGTGTGTGTGGGGATGGAGGTGGGGGGGTGGGGTGGGGGTGGAGGATCCAGTTCTTCCAGTTAAAAATAGGCCACACGCCCAAGGGAATATCCTCAGCCTGTGACTTGCTTGACTGGTTGAATTCCACCCCTGCACTTCTATACAACTTCAAGTTGCCATAAATTATCTAACGACCACAGTGATGGATATATTTTATAAAAACAGATATTCCTTTAGACTGGATTTTATTGGGGTAACATTGAACATCATTTGTATTTTGCCAATTTAAAATATTTGAGGAATAATTAAATCAATGTTAAAAGAATTAGTAAATCTTTTGACATTGCTTTGAAGGGGGCTGGGTAGAATTTCTCTATTTTTATTACTTTTTTATTGATATCTTCAGAGAAAGGAGAAACAGAAATCTAGAAAATACATGAAAGAGTGACTTGAAATGTAAATTGTATTTAGGAATGATATGTGTCAAGAAAGGATGGGGAGAACTAGTTATATCTCTACTCTCAAGTATTTCATTATTCAAAACTCTCAATGCATGCATATGCTAAATCAAATCTGGCCAAACCTACAGATCAAGCTCCTATATTGTATCATAATAATTCTATCTTTCTTTAATTTGATTCTAGGAAGCAGCAAATGATAAAGCACAGCATTTATTTAGTAAGACTTTCTTTTTAAGGGAGAAAGACATGCTGGCATACTGTGCGTCATCGAATTGGTTCCAGCTTACAGTGACACTATGTGGGCTTTCGTGAATCTTCATTGAAACTGCCAGCCCCATTCTTCTTCCTAGGGTCACCTGGTGGCTTTCAATCACTGATTTTTGTTCTTAGTAGCCCAGTGATTATTCCACAGTGCAGCCAGGGCTCCTCATCTTTACATGAAGATGATGCATTCATCTTTATCTTTCTTATTAAACAGTGAACTCCTTGAAACTGAGATTTGTATGTTTAATTTACGGGTATATTCATTATCTCCACACGATGAGGAAATTAGCAAATACTTCTTAACTGAAAGCGTATGCTCTAGCTAGAAGATAGTTTTCTGGGACAATAATATCATGTGTGGATCCTATTATTTAATATAGAGTAATCATTTGATTAATTGACCTGTGAATTATGAAGTGGTTGAGTGCATTTGTAACACAAGGGCCCCAGGTCAGCTCAATATGCTGACACGTGAGAGAACGGATTCTCTCCTATACCTCCGTAATGCAATGCAGCTCTGGCAGGTAGGCACCTGCCTTCGTGGCGGTTCTCAAAACCTCTACTTTTGGGAGGACTGTGCCAGAAACTCTGGAAGTGTCATGCTTACACATTTTGTTGTAATCAAAAGACCAGTAGTTTGAAACCACCAGCTGCTCCGTGAGAGAAAGGGCTTTCTACTCCCATGAAGAATGACAGACTCAGAAGCCCCCAGGGGCAGTTTGACCTTGTCTTATTGGCTCCCTATGAGTGGGCATCCAGTGTTTTCAGTGTCCACTTCTATTCCCAGTGACAAGAACTGAGAGACTTGGGATCTTTGGATAACAGTAAGACAGTAAGCACATCGATTTCTGCTTGTAATGATAACAAAATGTGCTTTCAGAGAGAGTAGGTAAATTTGTAATTCTGAATATGCTTTCTGAGGCTGCGGATGGTGAAGTGGGGGCTCCTTTGTTCTTCGTAGGTGACTTTGTACCAGCTACTTTGACAATCACTTATTTCCTGTCTCAAATGGACCTATTGGCATGAGTTCATGGATTTCATCTTATAACTGTAAAGTTGACATGGCATTGAAGACACTTCATTTTTCACTACAAGCTTTGAATGGTAATAAAGAAATTTTCAGACATCAAGCCATCTTAAAGATTTTGTATTCTTTATTACTACCTTCCTTTTTCCTGAATTCTTGGGAATTTGAAGATTTTTTCATCATAATTTTTTTATTAACTAATAATTATTTTTGTAGGAAAACTGGTGGCATAGTGGTCACACCTTGAGCTGCTAACCACAAGGCTGGCAGTTTGAAACCATCAGCCGCTCAGTCGGAAAACGATGGGTGTTTTTACTCTTGTAAAGTGTTATACTTTCTCAGACTTAGAGGCATTTCTTCCTTGCCCTACTGGGTTGCTGTGAGTCAGCATCAGCTGAATGGCAGGGAGTTGAGAATAACTATTTGCTTTCTCTAGCATTTATGATTTCCATTCTTTCCTTCCAATTCTTTATTTTGTAAACAAATTGCTTTACACTGATTTAAATATCTTTCAAATATTTTATGCAAAATAATACAGTGTCTGATCAGAAATGTATCAAAAGAAGAGAAATAAATTCATATAAATGAAAAATAACTTTCAAGGCGTTTGAATTCTATCTAAAAATGTTGTACCATGGACAGGTTGTAAATAACATAGTAACATAACAAGTTGTGAGATTTAGAAAGGTCTTTCTGTAGACTGTATCAAGGTTGGTGTGGGTGGGTCAAGACTGGTCTGGCAAGTTTCTCTAGGATGTTATGTATTTTTACTGTTTGGATAGGAAATTAGTTCTTGTTTAAAAACAAAGATCCATGATTTGCTGGCCACACTTCCAAGGAAACTAAGGCGGTGACTTGCGTGGCGCACTCTCCTCAGGTGACGTTTCAGACACAGGCCATGCTAATGCTGCATCATTATGATAACAGCCACATCACTCACTAAAATTTGAGGAGCACTCGGAGTACAGAGTGAACTCTGAAAGAGAGGTGAGACCACATCATTCACTTGGTGTTCCATTCACCATACTACTTTGTTCATGGGACCTCTTGAATTATGCGGTGTCCAGCATACGTAGTTGTATTTGAAGACTATAAAGTGAATGGTTTTACTCTCCAGAGGCTTTATTAACATTGTTTAGCTAACAGAAAACTCACAAACAAAAGAACACCTAGAAGATTTGGATTTTTTTCAAGTCTTTTCCATCATCTTAGGTACATCCACCTCCATCCATCTCACTGCCTTCAAATTGATGGAAACTCACAGAGACCATACAGGACAGGGTAGAACTGCCCCTAGTGAGTTTCCAAGATTGTAACTCATTTTTTTCCTGCTACAAAATAATAGAAATATTTATTTAACATGAATATCAAAAGGTAAAGCTATTATTTCCTAACGTATCTTCCATCTAGGTCTATAAACGTCCGAAGGTAGTGTTTCCATTTCCAGCCCTCCCCAAATAATTTCACATTCTTTGATTGACACTACATCAAAACACTAGTTTTGGCCTCCTTGAGGGTCTCAAATTGTGTTCCTTTTCAATGTTCTTTGAGGGTTTTTTTTCCCACCAGTTTTACTGGCAAGTAATTTACTTATCATATAATTCAATTGTTCAATCATTCAGTTATATCAAGGAGAATTGTACAATCACCCCTACATCATTATTTTTAGAACATTTCCCCCCTCCAAGATGAGATTTGCAATCAGAATCCATTTTAGTACCCCCTCCCACCCTCCCTCCCTCCTTCTGTCTTCACCATACATTCCTGAGATCCCCTTGACCTCCCCATCATTCATCCACATCCCTGTATTCCCTGTAACCCCTTGTATTGTTATTCTCATTATGCATCCACTCCTCCTGTGCTTCACAGCTGGGAGACCAAACAGAAAACAATAAAAAACAAAATTGCATTAAGGTGGTAAGGATGAAATCATAATAATATACAGACAAAGATATAGATAATGCATAAGAAAGGACTGACTCCCATCAACATTAAAAAAGCCAGGGAAGACATTTCTGTCATGGAAACAGTAAGAGATACTTATACCTAAACATGTTCAGGTCCTGTCTATGGGGTTGCTAGCTGGCCAAGTATCAAGGTCAATCTGGCATAATCAAAATTTCAGTGGTCTCTGCTTGTTAGTAAGGCTGTTCAAGACTCTCACCTGGGGCTCGAGTGGACCAGCCAGTGGCTTACTCGGGTTAGATACTCTGTAGATTATTAGTCTGGGTACTTTGGAGAAGCAAATCCACGG
>NW_022103958.1:28588183-28611673 GCF_000313985.2 Echinops telfairi
TTCCCAGAAACAACCCAGTAAACAGTGTGGCATTATCTGACCTCTGGTTAGACAAAGAAGGAAAACTTCCATGAGGGAGAGGTCAAACAAACATCTACTCTCTATCTTATGATTTGTTTCTCCAGTACCCCACTCCCAAGGTACCATAATGTATTAGTCTAGGTACTTCTCCTTCCCCCTCCACAATTGGCTGTTCATATATTTTTCTCTGAGACTTTTCTCCCCACCAGATTCAAATTTTATAATTGTCGTCTTTGGATCACACAGCTGGTGTGCTTCTTCTGGGTCGACTTACTTGACTCCTCGCTTAGATGGCTGTTTGTTTGAATACAAGCCTTGAAGACCCCAGGCACTATTTAAGTCCTCAGGATACAAATGTGTCTGAGGTAGAGTGGGGTTCCTGTGTGGGTTCTCACTGACCAGCCTCTGGAGCAAGATCTGCACCCCAAAATCCAGGACTCAGTGTTCCAGTGTTCTGCTGAATCTGGCCTGGGTTCCTGGAATACCCCCAGACACCCTAGGTCAAGTCTGCCTTCCTGCTGCATAGCACTAAAGACCCCCCCTACCTAGTGATCCCAAGGACATCCTCAGACTCTCTTCCCTGCACCTGGTGGTCAGTCTTTCCTTCCCTCCCCTCAACAGACGTATGCCTATGTTCACCCTGGCGTGACCATTACCTCTCCCTTCTCCTGCACTGTCCCTCCCACCATGAGCCTTCTCCCTCTGAAGGGCTGCGTCCTCTCCAGGGACCTCACCCCAGACCCACATGGCTACCTCTCAGCAGACAGCATCCTCCACCTCTCCCTCGACCATTTGATCCCAGCTGTCGTGAGGTGCCCTTTGGTCAAGTGACTTACACTATGCTTACCCGGACGAGAGGATATGTGGGCCATTGGGCTGGTCCAGCTCTTTACCAGGCTGTCTGATTCCCCAGGCAGAAGTCAGGATGGCCGGCAAACTTGAGCTTGTGCCTGTATGGCTGCTTGTTCCTACCGCAGGGGACTCATACTATAATTGACCTTTTGTGCTTGACTAACTTCACTCAGCATGTCTTCCGGATCCCTTCATGCATTGAGGTGATTCATGGTTTCAGTACTGTTTCTTAGGGATGTATAGTATTCCACTGTATGTATGTTCCAGAGTTTCTCTATTCGATCTATTGATGGGAATTTAGGCTGTTTC
The DNA here is from genome assembly GCF_000313985.2 of Echinops telfairi. Classification (NCBI taxonomy): domain Eukaryota; kingdom Metazoa; phylum Chordata; class Mammalia; order Afrosoricida; family Tenrecidae; genus Echinops; species Echinops telfairi. Next base: position 28,589,366 of record NW_022103958.1, read on the forward strand.
CTGTTTCATGCTATTGTGAACTGTACTGTGATGAACATGGAGGAACAAACCTCTGATTGTACTCTGTTCTTATTTCTTTTGGGTAGACGCCCACTGTTGTTATTGCGGGATTACATGGTAGTTCAACTTCCATCTGCTTGAGGCATCGCCCTATCACCTTCCATAGCAGCTGCACATATTTACAAGTCCATCAGCCGTGGATCACAGTTCCTATCTCACCACACCCTCTCCAGCCTTTGTTGTTAACAGTTTTGTTTTGTTTTAATTTGGGCTACAGTAATGGGCATTAGTTGGTATCTCATTGTTATTTTGACTTCCATTTACCAGATGGCTAATGACCCAGACCATTTCCTCATGTGTTTATTAGCCATTTGAGTGTCAATCTTGTGAATTTTTTGATCACAAGTCTTTTGCCTACCTTCTCAGCAGGCTATTAAGTTGTTTGCTTGTTTGTTTTTGTGTAAGATTTTATAATTCTGTAGATCTTTGTAATTAGTTCTTTGTCAGTTATGTCATTAGTAAATATATTTTCCCAATCTGTGGGTTGGCTTCTTACTTTTTTAATAAAATCATTCAATGCTTTCTTTTTAATGGGTCCCATTCATCTATTTTATCTTCCATAGAGTGCGTTTCCTTTGTTCATTCTGCTAGCCCGTGTATTCCCTGCACCGGGCTCCTAGCTTTGTCCCAATTTTCTCATGGATGACCCTGATAGCCTTGGGCTTCACCTCTAGATCTTTCATCTATCTGGAGTTTGTTTCAGTGCATGGAGTGAGACATGGGTCTTGTTTATTCTCCTGCAAGTAGATATGCAGCTTTTCTGACACCATTGATTGAGGAATGCATCTGCTTCCCATTTAATGTTTTTGGAGCCTTTGTAAAATATCGATTGTCTTCATGCAGATATTTTTACTTCTGGGTTTTCTACCTGATTCATCAGTCTGAGTATCTATCATTGTGCCAATTACCAGACTGTTCAGACAACTGTGGCTGGATAGTAGGATTGGAAGTCAGGTAGTGCATGGTCACTAACTTTATTCTTTTTCTTGAGGAGGTCTTGGCCTATCCTGGGTTCCTGCCCTTTCCATATGAAGTTGGTAATCAGCTTTCCGTTGCTTTGGAGAATGTGATGGAGTTTGAAGAAGAATTGCATTTGAATTTGTGGATTGCTTTAGGTGCATGGGCATCTTCACACTGGTGGTATACTGAGTCTTCTGATCCACGAGCACGGAATGGGTATGGATCCTGGGTGTGGATCCCTTGGGTCTCTTGTGGTCATGTTCTGTAGTTTTCCTCACACAGGTCTTTTGATGATCTTCTGGTTAGGTTTATTCTGAGGTACTTCAGCTTTTTGGAGGCTATTGTGAATGGTACTGATTTCTTGATATATTTTTATTCCTACCACTGGCAAATAGGAATCCAATCCAATATCAAGGGTTTCTACTTGTTAATCTTGTATCCTACTCTCCTAAGCTTCTCTATTGCTTCCAGAAATCCTATTGTGGGCCCCTTAGAATTCTCAATATAGAAAATCATATCATCTGCAAATAGCAAAAGTTTCACTTCTTTACCCAGTTGTACACCTTGATATCTTGCCTTTGTCTTATGACATCAGCTAGGATTTCTAACACAATGCTGAACAGAAGTGGGGATGAAGGTCATCCTTGTCGGGTTCCCTATTTAATCACCCAGGTGTTAATTCAAACAAGCCAATATAATTACCTGAGGATTCTGGGTCTTTAGGAATTAGGACTATATCTATGCACCCACTAAAAATGCCTGGGAAGATTTCAGGATGCAATCTAAGTTTTGCAAATAAAAAATAATGTATTGCTTGTTAAAGTTGTAGTCTGTGTTTTCCTTTGAGATGATTTTCTAGATAATTATATCTGAATGTGTATTTGAACAGTTTTATTGGTATATAATACATAATTTACATATCATACAATTTAATAGTTTAAGCACACCAAGAAGAGTTGTACAATCATCACCCGAGTCTGTTTTTTTTCACGAGAGTCTGTTTTATAAAGTTTTCTTAATTCTTTTACTTATCATTATTAGCTGCCCCTTCACTCACAACCTCTCCTGTCATAGCTTTAAGGTATGATTAATCCAGGTAGCAACTCTATAGATTTACCTATCCTGGATTTCATATAGAGAAAAAAAAAATCAAACAAACAAACAAGAACCACAAAGTAAAACAGCTACAAACCTCAATTGAAATAAAAGCAGAACATATTTAAATCCAGAACAAATTTAAATGACTCATAAGTAAGAGCAAATTATATGGTGCTAAATTTTAACCTAACTAGTCTTCAACAATCAAGTTTATAAACATTCTTCATGTTAGCTAGGGTATTCACATCCAGGGTCTTGTATGGTTAGAAGAGATTACTTAGGGGCGTAATCCAGGTGTATTTGCCCTTCAATTTTTAAAACACTGAAACAGCTTTAAAATGAGTCAAAAAGGAGATAAAATGATAAAATAGTATATTTTGACCTAACTGTGTCTTCCATAATGGACTTTGCAATGCTTTCTGCCTGATAGCAGGACTATGCACACCCTTCAACTGTGATGGGAGGGATTCACCCAAGGCTCCATCCATGTGCTGTTCCTGGAAATGGATGGTGGGTTCCTACTGTCATCTATAGGTTTCTGTAAATTGGGTGCTCATAATTTAAACGCTGATGCTATTACCTCCTTTGGATTTGGATTATATTATTTATAACCTTTGATCACACAGGCTTGTGTGCTTTTTCCATGCGCACTTATTTGATGCCACCCTTAGATGGCTGCTTGTTTGAAAACAAGGATTCAAGATCTCCGATGCTATTCTTTCTGATAGCCAGGCATCATCTAGTTCTTCACCGTACTTTGCTGTAGCACCCAAATGTTTAGAGATCTCTTCAGGAGGTCAAGCACAAAAAAGGACCAGTCATAAGAGCTAATTGCACTTAGATTGGGACTAGAATTAAGGACAAGCCCAAAATTCATCCATGCACCTATGGTTTATGTATGTCTTGAGTTCACCTTACAGACATCATCATTTTATGTTAGAAACATGATCAATCATCCCCCTGTGGCATCACGTCCACTGCTAGTGCTGACTCTTAGAGATCCTACAGGGCCTGGGAGAACTCCCCCAAGAGCCCAGACTGTAACTCTGGACTGGAGAAGAAAGGCTGGTCTTTCTCCCATGCAGAGCCTGGTGGTTTTGAGTTGATTTCCTCAAAGTTTTTAGTAGAATATGTAAATGCTATATCTTAGTTTTTATAATCTTCAGTTTTTGCACTGGAAAGAAATGATTGGAGTAGATTATCTCGAATTTCCATTAACATAGAATGAAATACAGTGATATTTGAGTTTATATTTCGAGAGCCTCTACTACTTTTGAAATATATATATATGTTCAGCATTTGGTTGTCTCTACTCTGCATGCACTTATTATATCCAATATGAGAATAGCTCTTTTTCATTTTTAAGTAATTTCTTTCTAATGGTCTTAATTGCATAGGTTTGAGTTAAACATAAGGGATTATGTTTATATGTAGTGCAGTGAATTACTTAACATGGACCTTCTAACCATCGTCTCTGGGCCTGTGGCTATATTCCAATTTTGGAATACAATGTCTGTTATTCTAGTGAGATAGGAATAAATTCGAATATAGCTTAGGTTTTCAAACTCCTAGAGGATTTGACTTAAGCCACAACACTTAGTTTCAATGAAGTAGTGTTCTGATAATTTGCAACCAATGGTTTAGGCTGCTCCCTTGTTAGGCAAATCACCAGCTTCCTGACTAATTGAGAAAAGAACTGACAGAGACCAGTTAGCATATATAGTAATGACCATCATATTCTCCTTCTTCTTTCCTTTTTACCCCACCCCAACCATTTTTGGGGGAGCACTTATAGATATCATACCATTCCATAGTTTAATCACATCAAGTAGTATTGGAAATTTTCTACTATAATCAGTTTCAAAATATTTACTTCTTTCCTGAACTCAATATCATCTCCCCTTTACCCCCTACCCCTATTATCCCCCTCAGGAAGCTTTATTCTACTTGTTGTCTCTATGAGTTCATCAATTCTGAATTTCATATACCAAAAACCAGAAACACATACAATAAAAATTCTATAAGTTCATCAGCTTTGGATTTCATATACAAAAACCCAGAAATACATATAATAAAAATTCAAGAGGGTTGACAAAATACATCAGAGATAAACTCCAATATGAAAATTTTAAAAACACACAAAATATATTGAAAACTAAATCAAACCAAAGTGTATCAAAGGAGGGATCCTATGGCAAGGTTTTAACTGTTCAAGTCAGATTTATCATTTTGGTCTCTGATAGTCATCTCTCCAATGCTCTCTGTTTGGTCATCAGTCTATTCCTAGCTCATACTGATGACTAGAAGGAACTCACCGGAGGCCTATTTCCTGTGAGATCTCGCACATGTATCTTGGGCTTCCTCTGCCGTCCACAGCATTCTGCAAACCAGAATCTTACAATTTAAACTCTGATGTTAATCCCTTCTTCGGCTTGGGATTATGTAATTTGCAATCTTTGGGTCAGGATGTTGACATGCTTCTTCCCTGTGGACTAAGTTGACATCTCCCTCTGATGGCTGCTTTGTTGGAAACAAGTGCTTTTTTTAACAAGAAAGATAGGCTTTATTTCAACACGGATAACGGATATTTCCTAAAACAAAAAGGGCTTGTTGAAATTACATGTATTCCCAGACTTATGTGTGGTAAGAAGGTTTGCTTCAAGTATTTCTCAGAATTTAGAATATGGACAAACTCAAATTCTAACAAGCTTTTAAGGTCCCAGAAGCTATCTATTCTACCTCATAGCCAGGCACCATCTAATTTCCTCACCACAATTTTCTATAGCACCCATATCTTCTGTGTTTCCTGCCTGAGGGCACTTACCAGGCAGGAACCTGTTGTAAGAACTAAGTGTTCTTAAAATGGAGCTAGGATTTAGTTTGAGCCCCAAATCCATTCCTGTATCTATGTTTTTTATTTGTCTTTAATCTACCTTTGGCTCCCTTTAGAAATCTCTGTTACTTTGTGGTAGAGATTTTTACCAATCACCTCCCTGGAGCGTAAGGATCTTCCATTAATAGTGTCATTCATTAGCCCCTGTTACTAACTTTTAAGACACTGTTGAGAGAGGGGTATTAGACCAGTGTAGGCTAACTACATATCACCATTTGTGAATTATTCAACTGTATAGAATATATCGTTAACATGGCTGGAATCTATTCACACAAACAATGGGAGTTGGTTGTCAGGCAAAATTTACAATAATATTCACCGATATTCTCAACCTAACCTTTTGAGGTCATGAGGTTGAAAGCACACCTCCATCAATGTCCCAGGCATGAGCAAAACACCATCATTTAAATCCCCATTCCCAATTGAGAAGATGTAGACTAGTTATTATATTGGATCACCCTCCCAAACTCAAGTTATACTCTAGTTACAAATTAAGATTTATGGGCGACATAATCTTGCTTGCTGAAAGTGAGGAGGACTTGAAGCACTTGCTGATGAAGAGCAAGAATTCCAGCTTTCAGGATAGATCACAATTGTAATAAAAGACCCCTGGACCACTATTCACTTAGTGAGTGCTTCTTTTGGGGGCCAACCAAGTCAAAACTGCTTCTTTCCCTTTCAGTTGTTGTACATCTTTGCAGTGGCATTGCATGTGGCCAGAGAGGGCAGTAACACTGGTTTATTCCTTTACTTTGGATTCTGTGTCTGGCTTGTCTTGTCTGACCTTTTGACTTTTGGTTCGTGAGACTTGAGCCAGCAACCTATTGCTTGACCAGATTCACTTACTTAAGGAGCCATGCTAATCAACAGCCTGTCAGCTGACATGCCAGTTTGTGTCCCTCAGCCTCTGAAACCACCTGCGTGAAGACGCTACTCCAGACTGATGTCTGACCTGGGGGTGGGGATTTCCCAGCCTCCATAACCATGATCCATTTCTTTAATTGTTTATGAGTTCTGTGAGATATTTCAGTGAATTAGGGAAAACTATACTGAGAGGGGGAGTAGTAGTTGATATCAGAGAGTATGGAATTATACAGCCTTGTTTAAGTGTTAGAGATTTGGGACATCTTTAGCCTCCACCACATAGACACAGTTTGTGCTTTTCCTTCTAAAATAAATTATTTAAGTATGGTGTAGTGGTTACACAATTTCATGTCAATGTGATAAAAGAATGAAGGGGTGGAGTCTAGACTGTCAATCAGATCATAGCCTGGCTATACCTCTTTGTGGGTGTGGCCTCTTATGAGGACTCTGGGACTTCCTCTCTTCCTCCCTGGAGGCCTGTGGATGTTACATAATCTGTTGTCAACTTGAGAGGATTACTAGTGAAGGGGTGGAGTCTAACCTGTCAATCATTTTATAGCTGATGAGGCCTCTGTGGAGAAGCCATATGGAGACCCCTGCCAGCAGAGATGTTTACATTGCCACTGGATCTACGAGACTTCTCACCCACTGGTCTGCGATTTCCCTGCATTTGGTGTCTTTGCATATGTTTTATGAGTCTGAAGAGGACTTCATAGATTGATATTGGATATTTGGGCTAATATTGGACTTATGGACTTGATCTGGACTGGGCTTTTTTGGAATTACACATATTAATAATTTAAGAAAAAGGGAATAAAAAATCAAATCTATCAGAATATTCTGGTGTGGAATAGACTAAAATAAACAGTTCTAGAAAATTAGAACTTTGCATGTGTGACTAGTTAACTAAAGATAAAATTAGTAATTTACAAAATATATTCATATAAAAGTTCATAATTTATGCCAAGGAAATTTTGAGAGAATCATCTAAAATACATCTAAAAAGACTGTGAATATGAGCAAGAGTGGAATATAGACATTTCTGGGGTCAGTTTTTATATTAACTTGGCATTTTTATTCAATTTACTTTTAAAAATTGCTTTATATGTCAAAATATGTATATTCTTTGGAAAAAATAGAATTTTGTTCACTTTTAGTGATTGAATTAGTGAATATTTCCAATAAAATGCTTTTGAATTCATTAGTCATCAACATTCAAATTTCATAGCTTATATTCTCATAATAAATATTCAGTTTTTATTGCTTTTATTTGAAAATAAATAATATCCCACTCAATTGCTTATCAAAATCATCTAGGGCAAACTGAGCTGAAATTTTCTACATAAGAAATTGACTTCTAGCATCCATGACTTTTCAGTATTAATGATATGTCTTATGATGTTTAAGATGTATCTATTATATATATATACATTAATAAATATATTACATTATATAAGAGAAAACAGACTTCCTGAATCTGATTTTGAAATGTAATGATTCCATATTTGTTTGGAGATACACATATATTTACATACACACATTTACCTATTTATGTACATACATAAATAGGTAATATACATACCTATTATGTATACATACCTGTATGTATACATGTATTCATATACATGTGTGCTTTTGAGCATCTATATATGCACATCCATATATACTACACACACATATGCTGTGTATGTGCTCATATGTCTCCGAAACATAAAATAATTATATCTTTTAAAATCAAAATTGGCAAGTCTTTGTTTTCTTCTTCAACCAATACTGAGCTAACAATTACAATAATATATAGTTAAAAAGAGTTGCCAGTTTTAACAACTCAAATTGCTTGGAAATTTAATGTGGAAAAGATGATCTAAGTAGAAATCTCAAAGTTATTCCATTTTCTTAGCACACAGTATTGCTCTCTCCCATAAAGAGAGGCAACAACTAGCCTTTGGCCCTGTGCTTGGAGACATCCCAGAGGATGCTGTGCTCGAGAAGAGTGATCCTATGACCTCTCAATCTACCTCGGAAATAGCCTAGGATGTGAGGTATAAACAAGCAAAGCTTCTCTGATTATTTGCTCAGCAGACACTTTAAATAAGTATGGCAAGGGGACTAGAATTTTCATTTCAGTTGAATATTTGCCTGATAATGGAATTTTATAATTAAAAATACCTTTTTTTGGCCTGAAATTTTATGCACATTCATGGAGAAAAAGTGTACATCAATGACTTTACATTTTAGGTACACTGGGATCCTCAAGAATATAATAATTCTGAAAACACAATTTACAGGTTCTTGCCAAATGGTTGAGCCAGAATCTGACTTCTGCAGACACATGAGACAAATTCAGGCCAGAGCAAATTCTCTTTCATCTTCCAAATTAATTGTGAAAAAAATATATGTCTTGGTGTCTTCTCCCTGTTCTAATGTCTGTTTTTTTCCTCCTTCTTAATTTCTATATTCATTTCACCTGAAACTGCTGTTTACTGCCATCAAGTCTGCTCCCACTCATGGTCACCCTACATATAATAGAAGGAGACATTTCCAAGTCTGGCATAGTGTGCATGATTATTAGCTCATCACAGTACATTGGTGTGGCCATCGTATACAGCTTCCACTCCAGGACTATGGCACTATATTGAACAATGTTCTTTGTATATTATAGGGCTTTTCATGACCGATTTTAGGAAGTAGATTAGCAGATCTTTCTTCCAAGCTTCCTCTGAGGAATTTGAACACCCCACCTTTCCGTAAGCAGCTGAGCACATTGACTCTTTGCATCATCCAGGAATGTCATCAATAGACCACCATAAAGAGAAGAACTACATAAGGAGCTGATAATTTTACATTACAATTTAGAACAGAACATTCTTACAATCTCTATTTGATTTTCATTCCAAACACAAAATTCTTATACATTATTTTGGTATTATAGCTTTAAAAATTAATTACACAAATGAAAGTGTTAAATTTAATATGACATGCTATTAATTCTTTTATTATTTGATGTAGAATATTTCAGTTCTATTGGACCTTATTATCTTGGTTGTGGTTAAGTTCTATTTTAGCTGAAAGATAAGGAAGAAAAAGAACAGAGAAAATCTCTTGTCCTTAAATTTGCACAACTCTTGTTTGCTAAAACGGACGTTAAGAGGAAAATAGGAAGCTCGTCACTGAAATGTATTAACACAGCAAAAATAAATTAAAATAACAGTCGTCGGGGTGGTGCAGCACCAAGAGGTGTTTCCTTCTGTTTACTGTGAGTTGGAAACAACTTGATGGAACAAACCTAACAACAATGCATTAAAAAGCCCTTATAATTAGTAAGACATTGGTTTTACGAAATTCTACCATCTTTTCTCCATTCAATCTCCAAGACCATATTTTCCAAACACTGATCCTTCACCCCCTCACTTTGATATTCCAATTGACAGAAAATATCAAAACATTGATTGTATAAGGGATATCACTTTAAGACCATACAAGTTTAGAAAATGTTCAATTTCCTAATTGTTGGCATTAGTGGCAAGTACAAAAATTTGAATCACAGTCATATTTACTGATTGTCCTTCTAGGCATGTGGATAGTAGCCCATATGATCACTAGGGGGAGTATATTTCAGAGAGCTTGAAATGTTTTTCTGCATGATTCATGTGAAGTTATTCCTCTTCACAATTTGTCATACCTGGAATATTAGATGCCATGTTTTGAGAGCCTTACTGGTGGTGGCTGCCAATTGGAATTGCAAGGTAAGCAGTTAGTGTTACAATCTCAGAAACCTACAGAAGCAGTTTTACTCTCCTTATAGGGTTTCTGGGAGTCCGAATTGACTCACCATGGCAGTGGGGTTTGTTTTTGCTTTGCTTGTTTGTTTGGTTTATCATATGCATGTGCATGCTGGATAATCACTAAGGAAGATCAATGAAGAAATGATGGATTTATAATATAGTGTTGGAGAAGAGCACTAGAAGTTCCTTGTACTGCCAGAGAAATAAACAAAGGTAACTTGGAAGAAGTACAACCAGAACGCTCCTCCGAAACAAGGTTGTTGAAACTTTCCACTAGGTCACCCTGCGCTCTGGCAATGTTATCATGAGTGACCACTCCCTGGAAATTGGAAGGTCAGTGAAAAATGGGAACACTATCAAGGAGATGGATCGACACAGTCCCTGCAACATGTTGGGCTGAAACAATGGTGAGGATGGGACTGGAGCAGACGGTGTTTTGTTCTGTTGTGTACAGGGTCCCAGGGAGTGGAACCTCCTCAATGACATTTATCAATCATGATAACTATGTCGCATTTACCCCACTAGATTATTTTTATCTTAGTTTATTGAATCGTTTCCAGTTCATTATTGTGGTCACAGGCATTGGGGTGCAGTTATTTCCATGTTTTGGCTTTCCTAGTCATTGTATTTGGCACTCTCATAAAAACAAAACAAAACTGGGTGGGATCATGCAGGCAGTGTCTGTATCTTCTTTTCTTACTGGATTTGAGTGATGGAGGTGGGAGAAGATGCTTATAGGATTATATGTTTCAATTATGAGTCATTTATCACAGAATTGATAGAGTGTAGGAACTATTGGGACTGTAACGTGGCCATTGGTTATTTTTCTATGTTCTGTGCATAAAATGAGTCCTCTCAGGTACAGGAAGGGGAATCACAAGAAGAGTCAGGACTGGAGCATGCCCTTCAGACTTTCAGATCCTTGGGTGCTGACTTTTCTAGATCAAAGTGACAGAAAACTGGGACCCCAAGGGAGCTCGGTGATACCAAGAGCTCAAGGCAGATCTGTGGGCGTCCCGGATGATGGAACAAGTAAAGCTGGAGTGTCTGCCATCAGGAAGTTTCTTTGTGGAATAGGATGTCTCTAGGCACTGAACTTAGAGAGCGAGATTGGTGGACCCAACAGTTACAGCTAAGAGCCTTGGGCTGAGGGTCGCGTAGAGTGCCTTTGGGACCTCTGTTAACTGTGCTGAAAGAACTTTGTAACATTGCCCCGCATGATGTGGCTGAGGTCAAGGAGCAGAGAGAGGCTCGCCTCTCAACAAGCCTGGCAAGAAGTTGTGGCGACCAAAGAAGGATGTTTTACGTATTGCTGTTGCTGGATTCTAACTTTTGCTTCTGTAAAAATACTATAATTGTGAGGATAGTTTTAAGTCCCATCTCATCACTGCAATGGATTAGGAACCCAACAGAATAGTGGAGATTGCCGTAGGAAGGTTGGCTGGTGTCAGAATTTTGAAGAAGTTAGGAGAGTGGAGTTACGTCTGAGTGCAGCCTGATAGGAATTGATTTGGTGCTGATGCTAAGGGTGATTCTCTCCCTCCTATCTTCTGAAGTGAGAAGAGGTCATATGCAGTCCTCTACCCTTCCTTACAGACTCCATCTTAACTTTCAGGATTATATAGTTACTAGTAGTGCCCAGGGTTTCACAGAATCAGACATCCAGTTCAGGTCGCCTGAAATTCAGAAGTCATTCTTTTTATACCAATCCCAAGGGAGACCAGGCCCTGGAAATCACCGTGCTTGATAAAAGAGCGGGGCAGCAAAAGAGAGGAAGATCCTCGACACGATGGATTGACACAGTGACTGCAACCAGGGCTCCAACCTAGAAAATGTGAGCATGGTGCAGGCCTGGCCATGCTCTGTCCTGTTGTAGAGAGGGCAGCCCTGCGGCAGGACTGACTCCATGCACCTACCACCACCACCATCCTGTGATTCAAACCACCCCTGCACCGGAGTTTCCTAGGAGAGCAGCACATTCCTGATTTGCTGAATTAAGATCCCATTTCTAGCAAATGGCGAATATATGTTCTGACTTCCCTTAAGAATTTCCTAGTAAAATTTCTCTTCATATTATTAAGTTATTGTCAACTTGAATGCATTCACCTTATCCAAATTTAAAGCTTTTCTATAATCAAATATCACTAGCTTTTACTGCTCTGAAAGTAACATTACTTATAACTCCTTCCCGAATAAATAAGAGGTCTTCTCTGAAAATTCACTCAGATTAAAAAAAAATCACAGACAGTGTTTCTCGTATTTTCCTCTATGAGTTAATTATGGAGCTATGTTAGTTACTCCAACTATCTGCACAGGACCACCCTATTTTCACGTCATCTGCATCTGTGAAGTACGCCAACAGACATTTGCTGCATCTTTACATATGTTTATCCTAGAAGCTCCTAAGAACTAAATTAAATCTGGTTATATTCTTTTGTTTAATCATTTTATTGGGGGCTCATACAAGTCTTATCACAATCCATCCATACATACGTTGTGTCAAGCACATTTGTACATTTGTTGCCATCATCATTGTCAAAACATTTGCTTTCTACTTAAGCCCTTGGTATCAGCTCCTCCTTTTTCCTCCTGCCTCCCTGATCCCCCCCTCCCTCATGAATCCTTGATAATTTATAAATTATTATTATTTTGTCATGTCTTACACTGTCTGATGTCTCCCTTCACCCACTTTTCTGTTTTCCGTCCCCCAGGAAGGAGGTTATATGTCGATCCTTGTAATCAATTCTTCCTTTCTACCCCACCCTCCTGTATCGCCACTCTCACCACTGGTCCTGAAGGGATCATCCACCCTGGATTCCCTGTGTTTCCAGTTCCTATCTGTACCAGTGTACATCCTCTGGTCTAGCCAGATTTGTAAGATAGAATTGGGATCATGATAGTGGGGGTGGTTACATTCTTATTGTGTACGATCTTTCTGTTTTTCAATTGGGCATGAGAGGCAATGGCAGTGTCTGTTTCTCCAAAGGCTTCCGATCTGATTCCTGGGCTGAGGTGGAAATCGGAGAGCAGGAGACAGGTCTGAAAGGCACGCAGGTGCTTCCCAGTCTTTGTTAACGTTTCCTGAAGTGATGCCTCTGGTCCTTACCATCTCCTCATCAGCAGACACATGCACTTTGGGTCCTGATTTACTCTAAATTACATACCGTATGAAAGCACAGGAACCCATTTCAAAATAAATAACTGCATTTATTTCAATATCCCCAACACTGACTGACTGGGTACACTACGATAAGCATAGTTCTGAGAACGATGGAAGATGATAAACACACCATCCACATCAAAAGATGAATTCAGCCGAAGGTCGTGGCATTACAAAAGGGGAGTGGGAAGGCCTGCCGACGAAATATTCTCACAAATAAACGTAAAATTATAAGTGTGGTAACTATTGAAGCCGAAAGCTTTGTAGTGAGCTAAAATAGGATATTAGGAAAAATGCTCAGAGGAGCCAGGCACCTGTGGGAGACAGCTTTAAGTTAGCATTTGAATGGGTGGTTCTGTGGAGTGAAGTCCTCCCTGGAATCTGTATATTTGGGTGCCATCCATTGTCTGGGGACTGTGGAGGGGTGCCTCAACATTAGTGCTGGTTTACCAAACTTTGTGGCTTCTACTGTAGAAAACATGCCACATACAATTTCTTCCAGGTCCTCAGTTTCCCCCGTGTTGTACTTGACTCCTGAAAACCCATGTCTTAACTACTGATCTGTTTCTCTGAGACGCTTTTACCATATAGGTTCAGTGATGGTCATAATCCCTACCTTATTACTGTCGCAGAACTGCTAAATGTTTCAAATAAAAATATGTCTCAAACAATATTTTATGAACTCTAAAATGTCTATATGTCCCTGTAAGATCAAGGATTATGAGTAAATAAATGACTACTGTTGAAGGCAGGAGTCATTGAATTATTTGGAAGTAATCACGATAAGAATAATCTTATCTACAGTGCTGTCTGTATAGGTATAAAATGTACTGCTACTTAGTTACAAAGTCCAGGGTAGCTCTTCCCCGATACTGGCCTCCAATGTTAACAGCAGGAAATAAAAGAATGTTCCAAATTTTAAATCAGGGTCAAAATGATATGGACTTTGAGTTTAGATAGATCTATGTGTGAAATTCAGGTCAATCACTCTCCTGGTTATCAATTTAGATAACGTTTGAATTCTACCGGCACTTCGTTTTCACATCTGGAAATAATAATGATGCAATCGTGTAGGGCTGTTGTGTGCATAAGGTATTGCATATTAACACACTTAACATAGCACATGGACAATCATGTGTGATCAGTACATTTTAATTATAAATCTTTTCATCTATGCCACTTTTTATTCTCCATTTGCAAATAAACCATCTCATTTCTCTAACAATTATAATAATTTGACAATTATCACCTTGAATGTGGTTTTTAATTGTTTTGTTTGTTTTTATACTACTAGGAACATAACTCATTATTATCAGGAAATATTTATATACAATTGCAAAAGAAACTTTCAATATAATTTCACTGCTTCTCATTTTTCTTGGCAAATGTAATTATTTTCCCACTAAGTGTCCAGGAAGTGAATAAATATGAGACCAGAAAAAAACACTTGATGGAGCCACTATAGTAAGATTAATATTAAATTCAGTGTATTAATATACAGAATATTTATGCCACATATTAAGATACAATAAAACTAATTTACCTCCTTTGTTTTCTGTACATAATAACTAGATACTTTCAACTTTTAGTTATTTTTCCCATTGTCATTGAAATATGCTTTCTGGTTAATTTAATATCTCTATCATTTTTTGTCCTTGGCTTGTAATTGGGTGCTATGCAAAGAACAGATGTTCAGATCTGTCTTGTTAAAATGCAATTCATGCTGAATGTAAAATTTTCACCAACTTGTTATTATAGTTTGCAAAATTGCAGAGCACATCAATAAGGGCTGGAAGGCAACAAAGAAATAAGAAAGTGAATTTGTACAGGGAGCAAAGTACTCATGATTTTCCTTTTGATATTTGAGATTATAATACTATGCATTTTGCATTTTTTAAACAAAAAAAACTATACATATAAATGCACAACATACCACATTGCTATTTTACTCCTTAAAACTGGTTTAATACTAGATTGTATTCGGCCCTGGAGAAATGGAGAAATAAATAGCAAGAGCTTCAGGGAAAAAATAAACCACCAGTCAAAGATTTTTAGCTCAGGTATTCACAGGCCTAGCCACAGTGGGGGGTACACAGTAGAAATAATATAATTTTCTTGCCTCAAAGACATTCACTACCTATAAAATAACAGGCTTTATTATTGTAAAGCCATTATCAAGCTCACTTGAAAATATTTATGATCAATAGATTGAGACTTAAGCATTTGATTTCTTTGGAACTCTTAAGAAATGAAAATCATCTAAAGGCTGTTTTACTGAGTGACCAAAACATTCACTGCCATTGAGTTGATGCTGACTCTTAGCGACCTTAGAGGAAAAGGTGTCCCCTTGGGTTTCCGAAACGGTCCCTTTGCCTGGGAGTAGAAGACCCCGTCTCTCCCCTGCAGACGGACTGGTGTTTCATCTGGGAACTTGCGGTTAGCAGCTTGCGTAAGCACCAGGCCACCAGAATGGCCTAGATGAGAGAAGATAAACGAAAATGTAATTTTTTGCTACAGTCCATATGAAAATTTTTAAAAAGTAGACATATCATTGTGCTTTTGAATAATTTACACAAGAAGTGTGCCAAAATGACAACATAATTTATGGATCAGTGGTCCCAGAAAGAAAGGAAAACAAGACACCGGAGCAAAAGTACACTGAATCTTCAGCAGATCCTCTAAGACCAACTAAGTCAAGCTGACTCCGCGGGAGTAGATTCTGCTCATAATGACCTGAGAGATGGCTTCCAAGTCTTTTGCTTATTTCTTCTCATGATGAATGTAATGTCCGCCCATGTCTTATCAAGTCTCTGACTTTTTTTTGTTCTTTTCTTTTCTTTTTTAACATTTTATTAGGGGCTCATACAACTGTTATCCCAATCCATACACACATCAATTGTGTAAAGCGCATTTGTACATCGTTTCTCAAAACATTTTCTCTCCACTTAAACCCCCAACATTAGGTCCTCATTTTTCCCCTCCCTCCCCGCTCCCCCCTCTCTCATGAGCCCCTGATAGTTCATAAATGTGTATTTTGTCATATCTTGCCCTGTCCGACGTCTCCCTTCACCCACCTTTCGGTTGTCAGTCCCCCATGGAGGAGGCCACACACAGTTCCACGCAATCGGCTGCCTCTTTCCTACCCACTCTCCCTCCACCCTCCCTGTTTTGCCACTCACACCACTGGTCCCATAGGGCTCGTCCGCCCTGGATTCCCTGTATTTTCAGTTCCTATCTATGCCAGTGTACCTCCTCTGGTCTAGCCAGACTTGCAAGATCGAATTTGAGTCATGGTAGTGGAAGCGGGGAGGAAACATCTAGGAACCAGAGGAAAGCTGTACCTCCCATCATTGCTACATCGCACCCTGACTGGCTCATCTCCTCCCCGAGACCCCTCTGCAAGGGGATCTCCAGTGGCCTACTAATGGGCTTTGGATCTCCACTCCGCACTCCCCCCATCATTCACTATGGTAAGATTTTTTGTTCTGATGATGCCTTACACCTGATCCCTTCGACACCTCGTGGTTGCATAGGCTGGTGTGCTTCTTCCATGTGGGCTCCGTTGCTTCTGAGCTTGATGGCCGCTTGATTACCCGCAAGGCCCCAAGCCCCCAGACGCTATACTCCTTGATAGCCGTGCACCATCAGCTTTCCTCGCCACACTTGCCCATGCACCCATTTGTCTTCAGTGATCCGTTCAACACCTCGCGATCACACAGGTTGATATGTTGTTCCATGGGGGCTTTGTTGCTTCTGAGCTAGATGGCCGCTTGTTTACCCCCAAGCCCTTAAGACCCCAGACGCTATATCTCTCGATAGCCCGGCAAGTCTCTGACTTTAGTAGTCCATGTGTCAAACCTGTTTTTGAGATAGCTACAAAATGCAAACACTTTTTGTGTATTTATACATATGTAAAATATGCGACCATATATTAAGGTGACCAGATTTTAACATTGGTAAAGTGGGACATCATTGATAAAACTCATATCCTGGTGAAATAGCCACATGGCAGCCGAATACCGTATACCCTAGCTTATTGTGCATTCTTTCTTAAAATCAGGACTTTCTAAAAACGCCGTGGGGCACGGGAAAAATTGTTAAAAATCGGGACTCTCCCATCAAAAGCGGGACGTCTGGTCACCTTACCATATATACAAGCGTGTATATGGATAATGTGCATAGGTATGTGCATTTATGTGTTTGTGTTTTTATCCTAACTCTGTTCTTACTAAGAAACTCCAGAAGCAATGAACTCCTAGCAATGAGCAAAACCATCTCTTACATTTTTTTTCAAAACTCCATTTTTCACTAAAAGTAACTAAAGAACCTCCTAGTAAAGTTACATTTTGAGGTTTAGGTAAGAAAAAATATAAATATAAGTCTAAGTAAGTATAAATGTAAATGTAAATATAAATACATATATAAACATATGAAAAATGAGTTGGAGACCTTTAGACAATAAAGTTAGGAAATACCAACTTTAAAAATTATGATTATACTGTATAACAAAATAAGCAAAGGATAATTCTGAAGGAGAATTCAGTGGCCAAATGTGAGTCATTTTAAACACCAAAATATAAGGATATTGATATATTCACATAGTAGCAAAACGTTATCTAAAATTTATGATCAATAAAGAGAAGTAGTTAATCACAGTAAAGAAACTTGGCAGATAACACCATAATCATTTGATCAACTATCTTCTGTGATACGAGTTTCAAAGATTAAATAATTGACAAATTCAATTGTGGCATTGACCAAAAACCCTGAATAGTCTATGCACTTCAAAAAGAATGGACCAATCTGTGTTTGAAGACGGACAATCCGAATGCGACTTCGAAGTGAGGATGGTGAGTCTTAGTCTACGTCTTTGGGGCATGTGATCAAGAGTACCGTCTTTGTAGACGTCATGCTTGGTAGAATAGACACAAACACACATGAAGGAAAAAGAATGGAAAGAGAGCCAGGTAATAGTGTGTACTGGCCACAGTCGCCATAAACGAAGAGAGAAGCCATAGAACAAAAGGCCAGGGCTGACAATCTGACGGGACTTCTAGCTCCGGTAATAGGAGAGAATGAATTCCTGAACTCTAATATCATGTGTAGAATTTCTGTTACAGTTCTTGCTTTTGATAGATGCTATCAAGTCTCTGCACATTTATATCAGTGTCAACCAAATGTACATCAGAATGAAGCACTGCCTGGTCTGCGCCATTTTCGTATTTCTTATATTTGAGGCCCTTGTTGCCATTTGTCAGCCCATCTCCCTGAGCGTCTTTCTCTTCATCACTGAACTTCTACACCACGGGAGCCCTGCTGGTGTACTAGTTACACAAGAGGCTGCAAACAGCAAGGCGGACAGTTTGAAACCACCAGCCACTACCCCGAGGGGGAAGAAAGATGAGGTTTTCTACTTCTGTAAAGAGGTACAGTCTCAGAAACCCACAGACGGGATTCTACTCAAGGTGACCCTAGAGGTCAATTGATGACACTGAGTTAGTGTAGTTTCTTTGTTACCAAGCATGATGTCCGTTTACAGGGGCTGGTCTCTCCTGGTGACATGTCTAAAGCACATGAGACAAAGCAGCACTAACCTTACTTCTGAGGAGCATTTTGGCGGTATTTCTCCTAAGACACATTTGTTTGGTCTTATTGCAATCCATGGTCATTTTAATAGCTTTCACCTGCAGATGGGGACATGGAAAATGCTGTGCTTGGGACAGGGGCAGGCACCTCAATCTTTGCCATTGAACACATTATAAGAAGAGAACTCGTGCAGCTGATTGGTTCAGTGAGATGTGGGGTTCCATCTCTCGACAGTGGTGGATCCAAGCCAAAGAAATCCTTGACAGTTTCAGTCTCCTCTGCTTTTATCATGAGGTTGTCTGTTACCTTATTTTGCTCATATACCGCAGCTTTCGAGAATCTCTGCTCAGCATACAGATTGAATCAATATGGTAAAAAGATACATCCAACACACACCTTTCCTCATGCCACGTCCTTTCTTGAATCTGCCTTACATTTCCGGCAGCTCTCTGTTGAAGTATTGCTGTGACCATTTTTTCAATGATATCCAGCAAAATCTTACATGACTTTTATATTAATGACAATGTACTAAATTTCCAAATTCTGTTTGGTCACCTTTCTTTGAAATGGGCACAGGTTTGAGTTTTTTCCAGTTGGTTAGTCGGCCAGGTACCTGCTGTTCCCATTTCTAGGCCTAGACTAGTGAGTGTTTGCAGTGTTGCATCTGTTTGTAGAATCATTTTACTTCATAGTCAGTGAATTCCTAGAGCCTTGACTTTCACTGACTCTTTTAATATAACTTGGATTTCTTTTTTATCAGTACCATCATGTTCTACCTCTTGAAATTGCTTAGTGTTGACCTTTTTCCCTTGAACAATGCTTCTGAGATAATTCAATAGTTTGCCCATTGACTCCTTCAATATCACAAATCAGGGCTTCAAGTTTGTTTGTTTTTCATTTCTTTCAGCTTGAGATAGACTAAGTGTGTTCTTGCTTTTCAGTTTGCTAACCTGAAATCTTAGCACATTTCATTATAAAGCTTTGCTTTGTTTTCTCAAGCTGTCCTTTGAAAATTTCTACTCAGCACTTTTACTTTATCATTTATTTCTCTATATTCACTTTAGCTGCTCTACGTTCAAAAGCAAATTTCTGTATTGTTTTTTTCTGGCAACACTTTGGTCTTTTCTTTCTTCTCATATTTCTAATTACTTTTTACATTCTTCATATCTGATATTCTCGATGACATCCCATCTGTGTTAGCTGGGATCTCTAGAGAAGTAAAAGCCATGATGCATATATGTGTATGTTTAGAAAAATATGTATGTAGAAATGCCTCACACAGAGAAGGGGTAAATCCAGTCCAGTCCAAGTCTGTGGGTCAGATGGTAAGCTGGAGGACTCTCCTGACCCTGTAGCTACAGGGGCCAATGAATCAGAAAGCAGGAAGTCTACAAGCTGGTGGATGTAGAGCCAACTGAATCCATAGCCAGCAGTATGCAGATGGGTCCTAGGGTTGACAGGCCATGGAGTAGGAGATTGATGAACCAGGTACAGGACCCAGAGCTAGCAGAGGCGCGTTAGCCTCCTCACAGGTCAATCTATAATCCGAGTAGGTCACACCCTGAATGAAACCTCTTTCCAATTGTATCAAGGCTGTTCAGGATTAAAGAGGCCATCCTCCACCCTGTTCTTCCTACACGCGCATGCCTGATTTGTGGAAGATTCCATCATGATGTTGATCATACCATGTTAGATCACATGATGGGAGAATTTAAGTTGACACACAGCCTAATATCACAACTGATCTTCCATCATTAATCTGCAATGTGTCCATCATTATCTTTAAATAGTCTCTAAATTCAGATGGGATAAAATCAAGTTCACATTTTGTCTCCTTTTGACTTTTAAAAATTTATTTCGGCTTCAACTTCAATTTGCCATTGATTATTCCACAGATAACTACTGGCCTTATTTTGGCAGGTGACGTTAAGCTTCACCCTAGTCTCTTCCTTCACGTGCACTGAGTTGGATTCTGTGTATTTTATCTAGCAAGGTCCATGTGTACCCTACTGTCATCAGTCCATTCTGACTCACAGCAATACTACAGGACAGGGTAGAACTGCCAATGTGCGTCACAGAGACTGTGACATTTAACCTGGAAGTAGTGGTTTTGAACTACTCCTGGGTCATGTGTCTAGCTATTATTATATTCTTTTTAAAAAGTATTTGCAATGAGGGAGTCTTTGGTCTTATAGAATTCTATCATAAAATCTCTAGTGGATTTCTATCACCATGTTCATATTTTTTAATTAATTAAATAAGGATAGAGAGTTAGGACCATATGTCTTTGTCCTAATTTCATCAGCTTATTCAATGATGAACACTACAAGAATTTATACTAAATTAAAACACACATTTAGGACATACGATTTATTATTATATTCTTTATTATCATTTGGCATAGTGATAAGAAGTTCACGTTTAATGAAACAAATATCATTGAAATAACTTGAAGCTCAAAGGCAGATTATTGGTACATACTGTAGTTGGATGCTTGGAAACATTTAGAGATCAATGATAAATGTATGAAAGCAATAAATCATTTAGGAATATTTCAGGTTATTAAACTAGTATTCATATATTGATAACTTTCATAAACATAAGATACAAAAGTTGATATGATGTTTGTAGAAAATAACTGCAATATCCACAGAAAATTGGAAATACTCATAGATAATATTTTAAAGTGATATAAAAAAATCAATAGATGAAAAAATGAAAACTCTTCCTAATGGCACAAAATGCTAAACTTACACAAATGAAAAAAATATTTCTTTCCTTGGTTAGATTTAATATGGTAAATTTCAATGTACCCCAAAGTTAGTTTATAAAATTAACCTGGTTTCCTTTCAAAGAGCCAATTTTTAAAATGATATTATATAATTTGTTGCAAAAGTAAATATAAAACATAAATATAGAATAATAGCTGCAGAAACATTGAAAATGAAAGTAGTAGAAGAGAATTGTTCCTACTAGATATTGGACTATATCATGATGCCTCTATAATTAAATCAAATTGTCATAATGCATGAGTAAATAGAGAGATCTGCAAAATCAGATAAAGACTAGAAATTTAACAAAGTTAAATGGGACTTTAATATACAATAAAAGTAGCATCTGAAATTACTGGGCACATAAAAAAATAAAATAAAACTCAACTCAACCCCACCCAACTGATTCCAGTTAATAGAAACCTTATATTTTATTCATTTATACAATGATAAAAATAATATTTACATTACAATACCAGAAAATGCTTATAATAATAAAGTGGGGTAATTCAGGGCAACACCAAAAACACTAACTCACTCTCGTTGAGTTGATTCTGACTCATAATGACCTGAGAGGGCTGGTTAGAACTGCCCTCATGGGTTCTGAGACCATAACTCTCTCGGGGGCAGCATTATCTTTCTCTTTGGGGTTGGCTCATGGTTTTGAACATCTGGCCTTGCAGTAATCAGCCCAAAATGTAACCACTATGGTCCATGTAACCACCAGAGCTCCTTATTCAGGGTAAAACCAAAACTAAAAACCACACTCACTGCCGTTGAGTCGATGCTGACTCATAGCAACTCTACAGGACTAGAGCAACCCTATACGGCTAGAATATCTGTCTTTCACAACTTGCTGACCTTGAGGTTAGCACACCAAAGGGTAACCGCTGTGTCACCAGAGCTCATCATTCAGGACAAAGTAATCACAGCATTTGAAACCATTTCTTCATTATTCCCCACCCCCCTTTGTTTTTTTTAATCATTTTATTAGGGGCTCATACAACTCTTGTCACAATCCATACATACATCAGTTGTATAAAGCACATTTGTACATTCATTGCCCTCATCATTCTCAAAACATTTGCTCTCCACTTAAGCCCCTGGCATCAGGTCCTCATTTTTCCCCTC
>NW_022103958.1:28613790-28658477 GCF_000313985.2 Echinops telfairi
TTGGACTTGTGGGCTTGGGCAGCATTGGGTTGGGATGTTTTCGTGATGCACCTTTTCTTTACATAAAACTCTCTCTTATACATGAGTCGCCATGGATTTGTTTCCCCAAAGTACCTAGACTAATACAGACACCAAATTTATTTATTGGGAGAAAATGATCTGTTCCCTATAGTCTACACAATAAGGAAGGCCACTTGGCTGAAGGGGGTCACCTAATGACAGCTGGTGTTAATGGATGGGGAGAGGGAGAAGAAGCTGTGTGCTGAGAGGTAGTCATGTGAATCTAGGGTGAGGTCACCTGGAGGGAGGTAGTCACATCAGAGAGATGATGCTTACTGAGAGGAGGGGCAGTGTAGGAGAGGGAGGGGGAAGGCATACCTGAGGGAACATATGCACACATCTGTTGAGGGGAAGGGAGAGAGGACTGACCACCAGATGGGGGGAGGAGAAACCC
This sequence comes from Echinops telfairi, assembly GCF_000313985.2. NCBI lineage: Eukaryota > Metazoa > Chordata > Mammalia > Afrosoricida > Tenrecidae > Echinops > Echinops telfairi. Next base: position 28,614,245 of record NW_022103958.1, read on the forward strand.
AGGATGCTCTTGGGAGCAGTAGGTGGAAAGGGTCTCCCGGGGCATGCAGCAAGTGGGCAGAATTGACCTGGGGAGTCTGGGGGGGTATCCTGGGAACCCAGGGCAGGTGCCATAGAACTCTGGGACATTGAATCCCACACCTTTGGGGCACATGGCAGGCTCCAGCAACTGGATCAGTGAGACTCCATATGGGAACCCCACTGGGTGAACTGGACTCTATCTCAGACACACTTGTACCCTGAGGACTTAAGCCAGAAAACACTTGGTGTCTGAGGAAGCAGAAGACAGCTGTTCCAAGGGTGGTGTGCAGTTGGTTGGCTGACAATAAGGTCTTGCTACAAGTTGTGGTTCTCAAACTTCCTAGTGCCACGACCCTTTAATACAGTTTCTCATGTGGTGGTGACCCCCAGTCATAAATTTATTTTCATTGCTACTTCATCACTGTCATTTTGCAACTGTTATGATATGGGTGAACTATGAAAGGACCGTTCAACCCCCAAAGGGTTTGTGACCCACAGGCTGAGAACCGCTGTGCTACATCAATACCCTGTCGGCTATATTAGGATACTTATTAATTCAGCAATCCTGTGATGGTCATTCTGTTATATCATGCTTATGCATGTGTGGCAGTCATCTAATCTGGTGTCAATTTAAGGATTAAGAGTGTAGGGGTGGAGTCTAGGCTGTCAGTATGGATATAGCCAATTAGACTTCTGTGGGCACTGCCTTTTCCTGAGAATTCTAGGAAATCTGGTACTTCCTCCTTGGAGGTGGAAAACACCTCTCTCTCTTTGCTACTCCCTGGGAGACATAGCAGAAGACAAGCCACATGGACCAACCAGACCTCAGGAGCCCGGAGAAGCCACAGAGAGACCCCAGCCAGCACTGAGATGCTTACAATGCCACTGGACCCAAAGACTTTCTACCCATGGGTTTGTGATCATACTGCATTTGGCTTCATTGCGTGTGTTTCATGAGTCTGAAGAGGACTTTATAGATTGGTTTCAGACATATGCGCTTATATCGGTCTTATGGCCTTGGACTGGACTGGGTTGGAATGTTTTCTCAATGTTCAATTCCTCTTGTATATAAACCTCTCCCTTATGTACACATGCATGTTTATGAATTTGTTTCTCTAGTCTACCCAGACTGACAGCATGTTTATGTCCGGGTGTGTCTCAGAGGTGCACTGCCATTGGAGGTTATTTGCTTAAGCTGTGTGACTGGTGTGTCTGTTTTCAGTGAAGACACCCAGGGAAGCCGATCCTATAGGGAAACAAAATATAACAAGGGTTTCCAGGGAAGGGTATTCTAGAGGGATGGGGAAATAAGAAGGAGATGATGTCAGAAAATCCCCACAGGAAAAATATGTATGGAGACTTATTATGGAGACAATTATATGATCATGCTTGACAGAATTGAACTATGGAATGATGTGACATATGTATATTTGGTGGTGACTGTACAATACCCCTTGATAGAATTGAATGATATATAAATTATGTGCCAATAAAACTGTTGGAAAAATAAAACAAAAGTAAGATTTACAAAAGAGCAAAAGCCTATAGAGTAGCTACAATATAGACAGTAAGCTCAATCACTGCTATAAAAGGTCTTCCTTTGAGCCAAGAAACCACTAAAGCCAGACATTTCCTATATGTCAGGACAAAATGGTGTCCTTCAAACCTCACATAAAGTATATTCGTCCACATTGGCCAATCAACAGGAAGGGAATTTCTGTGCAGCTGAAACGACTATTTCCTGCTGATCTCATCCTTAATACCATAGAGGCTTGTGCAACTCAAAAAGAGGATATAGAGAATTTAGACATTGATTTATAGGTATTTTTCTAAACCAAGCCAAACTGGGGAGTTAAAGGGCCGGTAGCATCAACATGGTACACTACTCTATGGCAACACAGAGTATTTTGGTGAGAAATCGATTTAGTGATGCCAATGACTGGTGTTGGATTTGTGGTGCAAAAATCTACTGGTTAATTCCTGATACAGGGGTTTCTTATTTATGTCGATTGATGCCAGCTTTCAGTGCAGTTTCTGACATTGCCCAAGGCCCATTTTGCTGTATTAGACAAAGCTTTTGAAAAATAGAAAAACTGAATATTAATTGAGAATCAGAATCTTGAAGAGAATTCAGAATAGCAGGCTGGTAGAGGATGAGCCAAACGCTGTGGATATCATCAGCTAATTAGGTCATGAATTGGGGAGGCTTTGATTCGGGAGCCCCAGTGGTGCAGTGGTTACTCATGGGGCTGCTAGCTGCAAGGTCAGCAGTTTGAAACTACCAGTGGTTCCTCAGGAGAAAGATGAGGCTTCTATTCCTGTGGAGTCTTGGAAACCCAGAGGGACTATTCTACCCTCTCCTACAGGGTTGCTGTGAGTCGGCCTGGACTCGACGGCAGTGAGTTTTGAAGACTAGAGAAGGTTAATATACATTATTAACCTTAGGAAGCAACTCAACACTGTCTGTCAATTTGCTTTATTGTAATGGCCTGTCGGCTATGATAATGCTGAAAGTTATGCCACTGGCATTCCAAATACTCATGGAAGACATGTTTCAGCAGAACTCCCAGAAGAAGATAAGCTAAGGATAAAGATTTGGTCATTATTTCTAAAAATGAATGATGAAAGTTTTATAGATCAAAATGGAACATCATTATCAGGAAGAATAGATTGCTGGAAGAGGGAACCACACTTGGTAATGTAAAGAACCAAAGAGGGTAAAGGAAACCTTCCATGGCATGTATTGGCACTAAGCCTCCAGAAACTTACTGCATATCAAAGCTTGTGACAATGATGCAAGAAGGGAAAACACAGGACCACCGAGAGCTGAGTGATGTGACAGCAGCTATTGACCGTTGTAGAGAGAGAGTCCTGTGGTTAAATCCACGCATAGTTTTGTGAGTTCTTAAATATTTTTGAGATTTGGGGTGCAAACAAAGAATAAGATGATAAAATTGGGCTAAAGCAGCTCTGCATGTCTGTGGCAAGCTCTTGGTTCCGCAAACTGGGGGTTTCTGATGTTATAAAGAACACGGTCTACTTCAAGAGACACTGAGTAAAAGAAGACAATGAGAGGGCAAAACGGTTATTATGCTGAGAAACACTTTGTAATCCAAGATACAAATAAGTACAACACACCCAAATACAGGACTGTGGTTCATGTAAGCCACAGGGATATCATCTGCCAGATTGCTCTGCCCACACATTAGGGATTCGATGGTCTGTACAGCTTATGCTCAGGAACCTGCCAAGTATGGTGTGAAAGTTGGCCTGACCAATGCTGCTGCATAATGTACTGGCTTTCTGCTGGCCCGAAGGCTTCTGAATAGGTTTGGATGGGCAAGATCTCTGAAGGCCAAGTGCAGGAAACTGGAGAGGAACACAATGTGGAAAAACATTGATGGCCATCCTGGTGCCTTCACAAGCTATCTGAATGCCAGCCTTGCCAGGACTACCACTGTGGCTCTGAAGGGGGCTGTGGATGGTGATTTGTCTATCACTCAGAGTACCAAGCAATTATCTGGTTATGATTCAGAAAGCAAGGAATTCAAGACAGAAGCAAATTGGAAACACAGCATGGGTCAGAACGTTGCAGGTTACGTGTGTTACATAATGGAAGAGGATGAAGATGCTTACAAGAAATGCATTTCTCAATACATACAGAATGTGGAGGAGCTGTATAAGAAAGCACAGGTTGCCATACGAGAGAAGCCAGTTCCTGAGAAGAAGCCTAAGAAAGATGTTACAATGCAGAGGTGTAATCGTCCTAAAGCGGATTTGCCCAGAAGAAAGATTGGGTAGCTCCGAAGAAAACATGTCTCCTCAGAGCTCAGGAGCAGGCAGCAAAGAACTAAACCAAGCCATAATTTTCCATGAGCAATTTTCCATGAGAAACCACAGAAAGACAATAAACTTATTCACCAAGAAAAAAAATTGGCTAATCATGCTATAGCTTGTTCAGTAAGCTTTTAAGATTGGTGATGTGATATCTTTGCTTAAATTAATTTGGACTCTTTCACTCTGTCTGAGAAATGTAGTATAAATTCTGGTCTTCATTTTTCTCTTATTCTTAGTTTATGTTGCAGTATATAGATTCTTTATTGCTGGAGACTTAACTTCTCCTGTGCAGATGTTATCCTATCAAATAATTAAACACTTGACTTTCAAATTCATATAATATAAAAAATTGAGTCTTGAGGGATGAAAGCAAACATCTCTGAGAAACGGCTAGGTGACAATCATATGGTAGATATTCCCAGATGTCAACCATCTTTTCATGATTTCTAGAGTAAACATGACTATAAAGGCTAGGAGTTAGGGGTTGCAGAGGGCATTGCAATCAATAACTGTCGTCATAAATTTACAACATTTATTAGTATACCTTTACTATTCTGAGAAACGATTTCCTCTTGGGTAAATAAAAATGAAAATACAGAAATAAATCTTTTGTTCTTTTAGAGATTTCTGAAAATATGTTTTTATAAACCTCTTCTGTGGCAGTGGTTCTCAACCTGTGGGTCCTGACGCCTTTGGGGATCGAGAGACCTGTTCACCAGGGTCCTCTAAAACCATCGGAAAACACATATTTCTGATCATCTTAGAAACCAAGACATTGCTCCTCTATCTGTCTCCAGGTGGGTCCTCCCACATGCAGATGCACCCACCTATAAGTACCCAGCGTGAAGACTGTTAACATGCTACCCTCTGCTTCAAGACAAAATTTCATTTATTTGTCATTAGAAATAAATATTTCACAATATATAATGACATATTATTTTTGTGATTAACCACTATGCTTTAATTATGTTCAATTTTTAATAATGAAAATACATCCTGCCTAGCAGATATTTACATTACAATGCATAACAGCAAAATTACAGTGATAAAGTAGCAATGATCATCATTTTATGGTTGGGGAGCCCTACAACATGAGGAGCTGCATTAAAAGGTCGCGGCATGAGGAAGGTTGGGAACCACTGTTCCACGGACTTTGAGAACACTGATTTAAACCCACATCAGACTATTCAACTTTTTATGCCCACTGCCATCAGTCAATTCCAACCCACACTGATTCCTGAGACTTCACCTGGTACAGGAGCAGCCAGAGGCTTCTTTCTGGCCCAGAGTGGCTGGTGGGCTGGAAATGGCACCTCGGAGTTCATCAGTCCAACACCTGCCTGACCGTGCCCTCCGGCCTCCCTAACTTTTCAACATAGCATCACAAGACTGTTTTAATTTCTCAAATTTGCTTTCAAATTTTCCTCTTGAAACCTCCCCTCATTATATCAAAGCCAAACAAGTACAGATCATGTGTATTGTCCGATCTTAATCGTACCCCTTCATCAAAAGACCTGCTTCATATCATACCACCACCGAAATCTCAGAACTAACCCAGCATCATCCTGACATGTGGATCTTCTGCTGATACTCTTAGGTGGAAACCATCTCCTTTATCGTGCTTGGATTTGCTTATCATTATCAATAGGTTCTTTTTGGATACCTTTGGGGAATTAGCACTTCAACCTTCCCAAAACAGATCATCTGGGAGAAATTAAAATTTAAAAATAGTTTAGTTGAAATATGTATTAATAGAAGAGGGATGTGTGTCCCTGAATAAACAGTAACCACATTTTAAAATGTTGACCTGGCCACCACTTTTGTTTCCTTTTTTGTAAAACACCTATCCTTGAAATTTTGAATAAACCTTGATGAGTCCCGGGGGGGTTATTTTTAATAATGATTCCTACACATTTATATAATTAAATCAACTTAAGTCCCCTGATAAATTTCATACCAGAGTAGTCTCACATGTTGGCTACTGAGAGAAAAAAAGATGAGAAGAAGGCCTTCTCAAACATATTAAAACCTAAGCCTATAAGGTTGTAAATGTACAGATAGAGCAGAAACGTCCTTTGTGCATACTCAAATGCCTTATTTAATCGAAATGAGGAAATTAAAATTTAAATGACATATTTTTTGGTAAATGACATATTTAAAACACACAATACTATAAAAATGACCTTTAAAGATTCAAGAACACCAGCTAGTCCTCTTTCCAATATTACAGTAAGTCCTGAGAATACAGCAGTAGTTAGTAACATGTTCTAATATAGGAAAAAGATTCTTAACAATAGTAGTTTTCCTCTCAGTAGTAAAATGACATCAGCCTAAATGTCATAGTTTATTTTGAGCACAGAACCCATTATCTGTATAGTTTAGAGCCAAAGGAAACAAACAGGAAAATAAGGACAGGGTCAGGCCACAGTGATCACATTCGTACCGAGGTTTTAGAAAAGTGTGTATTAGCTTATTGTGCATTATGCTTGTATTATACTGTTCAATTACTGAAGGAAAGTAATTTTAAAAGTTTTTATTTTTCTCAAAATGTCTTTTATAGCCTCTTTCTTTAGGTTCTCATGTGGTTACGCTCCTAGAAATCTTTCATGTTAAGAATTGCTGTGTATAATTAAAACCACCAAATGGAACTGTTAAACATTGTTTGTGTATAAAATTATTTTAGAATATAAATACCATGATTATGCCAAGTTCTTGAGCGTCTTTTCGTTACATGATTAAACCATTTTCCTTACAGTTTTAATTCAAATGAGTTCATAAAAAAGGAAAATTTTATCTGATGCAATAGGTGATTCAGTTTATTTATGCTCAGATAATATAGTGAATGTCACAAAGATTAAGAATATGTGCTTTTTATTGAATGGAAAGAATTATAATGTATTAAATTGGCCATCTTTTTATTTAAAATTGTCCAACTTTTTATCTAGATTCACGGAATGAGTTTAGTTCACAGAAGTGAAATAGCAAATACCTTTATATGGATTCTATTTAAATTTTCTTTGACTACTAATATAAAAAGCAATATAAACTGCCTGGAGACAAATATTGATATGACATGCCTTTGGTTCTCCTGAGGACATTAAAGTACTTTAGGATAATCATTGTATAGCTAGAATTCTATCACAAACAAACTAATATTACCTAAATGTTCATATCTGACAGATGTGTGAGGGATTGAACAATATTTAACTAGGCCCCAAACCCCAATGTTTAATTGCTAGTGCATTGCTAAATTAACAACGAATATGAGATTTGTTAAGCAAACAAATTTCTTACAAAGAGCTTATATTTTTAACTGATAATTTGATAACTTGCCATTTTAAAACCATTTGCTGTAATTTTAAGTTGTTTCAGTTAGCATAAGTTTGAAGGCAGGGGAAAACTGACACCTTACACAGTAGCCTTATCTTCAGACCATTGAAATTGTGCCTATGCCATTTAGTTTACTTTGTTGAATGGCAAAGTAACAAAATCACAATCTTTAAAAATGATTTGTTTTTTCTTTTTCTTTTGAGTAGATTCTAACTCAAGGCAACTTCATGTTTGTCAGATACGACTGTGCTGTATCTGGTTTTTAATGGCCAGGTTTTTATTTTTATTTTTTAAATATAGGACCTGGCCATTTTTATTTTCCAGGGCACTGCTCTCTAGACTTGAAATGACAACCTTTCATTTAACAGCAAAGCACTTCATCATTTAGACTACCTAGATAATGCAAGAAGATTAGTACAAACCTCAAACCAAACCTGTTGGCATGTAGTCAGTGCTGAAGCTAGTGACCCGTAAGAGAGGGTAGAACTTCTCCTTAGCTTTTTGTGAATGCAAGTCTTCATGGGAGAAGGCAGCCTCATTTTTTTCCTGAACAGGGAGTGGAAGGTGACTTTGAACAGCTGACCTTGTGATGAAGAGCTCACTGATAAATCCAGGGCAGCACCACAGAAACAGGAAGACATTGTACTACCCGTACTTCTTTCCTTGTATAGGATAAAGGGCCTTTAGAGGACATACTTTTAAAAATTATCTCATGAATTATCTAAAAGAATGATCATTTCCTTTGACCAATGCTCTCACTGAAGTTATATCCTGAACTCATGGTCTCTGGGAAATGTATGATGTTCTTGGGACTAATTTTAGCCTTTGGAGACCCTTTACAGTGACATTTCCACTAGATCTTGGGTCACACATTTTTAGAAAGGTTTATTAGCTCACATTTTATTGCCGTTACCCATTTTTGCCTTTTCAGTTGAATATCGAGCTACATAATGGCCCCTTCCTTCGGATGCCCTTGAGCTGATCCCCATGAAGAAGAAACGCAGTTATTAAGAACTTTATTCTCAGGAAGGACGAGGTCACAGGGTTCAAAATCCCATTCCACAACTAAAGTACTGATACCTCTGTAAATTTACCTAATTACTATTAACCTTTATAATTAATTAAACTTAATAGTAGTTTCAAGAATAAGTTTCAATTACTTGATAAACTGCATTGCAATGATTAACAAAAATCCAAAAATTTGGGGTAACCAATGAAATGCTGACTGTTCAAATGGCTTACATACTAAGTGAAATTATCAAGGGGCATGCACCTGTGTGAACAATTTGAATATCACAGATTTCTCTTATAGATGATTATTTTTTCAGTAAATATATTAGAAAAACATAAGATACTTGAAATTATTTAACATAACTCACCCATAAACCACGGAGCCCAGAAATATTGAGGAATCAAAGCCAAAGCGATGTTCACCATGAATTCATAAAATGCATTTATAAACTAGTCAATTAGGTAATTTAAAGCACACCAACCAAATCCATTACCATCAAGTCAATTCTGACTTCCACCGACTCTCTCTGGGGGGTCAGCGCTGTCCATCTTTACAGGAGCAGGAAGCCTCCTCTTTCTCCTGTGGAGCAGCTGGTGGATTTGAACACATGACCTAATGGAAACCATGCACGGGAGCATTTACAGATCACAAATGGCACCATTTTCATTTGATAAAAATGTAAATGAACACGAAGGTGCAGCATTAAATTATAACTTCATGAAATTAGCTCTAGTGCATACTTTACGATCGTAATAATGTCATGGCCACCTCCCGTGACTCTTGTGATGAGCTCAAATGTTGCTAGCGTTCACGTAAAATGGCGTGCAATGCTAATCCTCTCCACAGGAAGAGTCAGTGTCTCCGGAAAATGGGGCGTCACAGTACAAACGTGACCTACGACGGTTCTTGCCTCTTTTTCATTTGCTTACTGCTGTCCCGTCAAATCAAAAACCAAACCCACCAACATCCAGTCAATGCTGAGCCTTAGTGACTCTACAGCTCAGGATAGAACTATGACTTTCCACTACTGCAACTCTGCACGGAGGAGAAAGCCCGATGGTTTTCCTGCGAGGCACTGCCGTGGTTTTGAAAAGTTGTCCTTGGGGATTGCGGCCCAATGGGTAACGCAGGCTCCACAGCCCTGGAAAGGTTGAATCAAACCACAGAACCCAAAGGAGGAGCTAAGAGTGCTCTGCAAAATCAGATAAAACTGAACACATTACAAGAAAAATTTACGTTGCTCTGTCTTTGCCGTAGATTTTGGTTTGTAGCTTTGATCACCTGCCATTTCAAGATAATGTAATTTATATAAGGATCGCTGTTAAAAAAAAAAGGACAATTCATGAAGTCATTGCGGCAGCTACACCAGCAGGCACAAAATTTCATGCATGTATATGAATATAGATCTAGATATATATTTGTGAAATACCTTTGTTTCTCATGTTGAAATAACACTGTATGTGAGGGTGCTCACAGAGAGGCAACCTATAGATTCAAACATAATTCAAAGAACAGCAAAGTCATTATATGACCACTTATAAAGCAGGAGGAAGGTGAAAGATATAAAACTGGAGATTATGCTAGTAAATAATGGTTTGATCCTTTAAAACTGATGTTTGACTTAAGAGAAAACATCACACTTACAGAGAGCCACCATCTACCAACCAGGAGGCAGCAGGTGCATTCGTTCACAGGTATCATGAAGAAAGGTATTGAGGAGAAAGATATTTGCCTGAAAAGATTTTTCATGTACATGAAAATGTCTTATTCTGGGGGGGGGATCCACAAAAGACATTTATTCGTAAGGGAGAGAAGTGAGTCCCAGAAGTGCAGGCAGAAAGGGACAGATTAACACTACTCTTTTGGACACATACAGTTGGGTATAAGAGGATTGGAACTATGTAGAAACATTTTCAGAGAAATGAAAGAGTCCGACAGAATTTATGATTCATTTTTATAAAACGGCACAATGTGCCTGCTGCTTCTCTCTTCCTTCCCATTTCTTCCGCTTCTGCCTCTTCCACCTTTGGGACAGAAAGACCAATCCCTATTCTTCTGCCTCTTCCCAACCCTGTTCAGTAAGAAGATGATTCACTTTGGAAACAGGTGAAGTAAATGGGTGACATTCATAAATCCAGTACCATACAGTAAATGTATTTTCTCTTCCTTATGATTTTTCAAATAACACTTTATTTTATATACCTGACTTAATTGTAGGAATATAGTATGTAAAGAATATAACATAACAAGCAAGTGTTCATTGGCATGCTATCAGTAAGGCTTGTGGCCAACATTAGCCTATTGTAGTTAAATTTTGAGGGAGTCAAAAGTTATACATAGATTTTATCTGTGTGATGGTGGTCTGTGTTCCAAATTCCCACCTTGTTTGAGGGTCAACTTCTCATGGGAAAGTCAAAATGTATTGCTACATACTTATAGAAACTTTTAATAAACAACATATTTTAATGTTGAGGTATTATGTTTTCCCATATCCTACATGTAAGTAGATCTAAGTGCTTCTGTAGGTCACATCTCACTTGATAATCCTTCCACAAAGAATTTTATACACTTTGATTTACAACACATGAAAAGATTTATTTGGACATTTTGAGGGGTTCAAATGTTACTATTTTTAAATGCTCTTTATAAATAAAAATAAGTCTAAAGTGGTGAGATCAGAGTGGATGGCCCACAATTCCCAAATAAATTATCCTAAGATCGCTCTTAGAACTGAGAAAGAAGGAGCTGATGCACTGTTGTGGGGGGAACTTCCCTGCCTTTTTCCTCAACAATGCAGTTTCCATTTTCTTAAAAAAAAAAAAAAAAAAAGAGCTTCCAAGATTAACTTGTGTCCTCCTAGAAAACCTTTCAAAGTTATCTTTTTGAAATTCAAAAAACCCTCAACAAAGCAAAGCACCACACCATAGCCTTTTGGACTGACCTCTGAGCCTTGAATTTAACCAGGACGGAGATCTATCAGGAGTCCCAGTTTGGATTGGACTTTTTGTTTTAAGGTCTCCTTAGCGAGCCTGAGACAATTGAATTACCGAGAGGATGTGTCTGTAGCCATCCTCTGATCACAGGGACGTGTTTAAACATATTTTGTTTGGGATAAATGAATACAAGTATGAACTGGATCCCTATAAATAACACTTTTTGACTTACATTCAAGTGAGTACTTTTAAAATAATGCAATTAAACTAAGTGTCTTCTAATGTCTCCTTGGAATTTCAATTCACTCTCAATTTAGACCACAATATATATTATTTTGAACAATTTTATTGACATATAATTCATGTCATACAATTTAATAGTCTATTTTATGGAAAAGGGTTGTGCAGTTATTACTATCACCACTACCAGCTCTCCAATTCCCACTAAACATCCTCACCACGCCCCCACAAAGTCATCACTCCAGTTACTGTCTCGATAGACTTTCCTATCCTGGATTTCATGAACAGAAATACATACAACGATAAAGGAAAATAAGAACAACAACAGCAAAATCTCAACAACAATAAGAAAATAAGACCAAGCAAAACCTAAATAGAAAAGAAAGCAGAACATGTTAAAAATGAGAACAAGTTTAACATGGGTCAAAAGGGAGATTGAATAATGTTACATTTTAACCTGTGTCTGGAATAATCCGTTATCCAATGCACACTGTCTGATAGAAAGCCTATTCTCCCCTTACTCTATTATCAGAGGGGATTTACAGAGGCTAGCACACATAGCCTTGCAAATGGATTTTGGGCTTTCACTATCACCCATAGCCTATTACAAACCCAGTGTTCATAATTTAAGCTCCAATATCATTCCCTTCTCTGATCTTAGATTTTACTATTTACCATCCTTGATTCACACTTCTGTGTGAATTTGGCTGACACTTCACTTGGATGGCTGCTTATTTAAGACAAGCCATTAAGACTCCAAATGCTATTTTTTCTGATAGTCAGGCCCTATCTGATTTCTTCACTACACTTTGTGATAGCACCCATATAATCAGCAATCTCTTCACAAGAGCAAGTATTGAATAGGGTCATGGCCTATGAACTGATCATTCTTAGATTAGGACTACAATTAAGTGCAAGTTCAAAATCCATTCATATATCTATGATTTACATATGTCCCTGATTCACATTATAGGCATTATTATCCTTTTTAGGGGGTGGGTGGGGTGGCTATGGTAATTCTACTGATAGAATGATGAATCTACCCAATGTTACAAAATTTCAAGTACTGTTAAAAAAGGAAAGTACACATGCACAGGCTAGCTTTTCAGAACAAAATATATGGATTGTTGACATGCACAGATCACATCCGAATCCACAACCTTGGGATAGTAGTCATGTGCTTTTCATCGCACTCGAGTGTGTCAACCTTAAGTCGAAGGGCGTATTTCAGTTCCTTAAATCTTCTGCAGGTGACTTTAAGGTAAAATCTAGTTCACTTTGTGGGGTGTCTAAATAAGATCCTTCTGGTGTGATGATTTGCACCTGGAAAAGACCCGATCTAAAGTCCCGGATGTCTAGAGCAAGGGATGGAGAGAAACTATGACCAACCAATAATAACTTAAGTGAAATTGTAGAAACTCTATATCAGGTTTGCTTACTTGAACAATTCTCTGTTTTGTGATATGACCCTGTCTTTCCTGTGGCTTATTTTCCATCTCTCTATAATTCATAGACATGATAACAAGAAAAATGAAGTTGAATTCAGTTTTCTGTTAATCAGGATCATAAAAATGGCCTACTATTTGATTTTATTATAAACAGGAACAACTTTCAAATCCATATCCATCTCTTATCTTTTCTTAGAGAAAACCAAGTTCTGAAAAATTGCTGCTGTTACAGATGGAATCTTTAATTCCATTACCACAGATACACTTACGGGCAGGAAAGTTTGATGCTATTGGAAATGTAAGTTGAATTCATGTGAGTTTCCAGTCATTATTAAGGGAAGAATAGTATTTTATTTTAAATTCCATTAAATTGATACAAAAAACATATTTTACAAACACCAAATTGTTTTCTTTTTTTTTTTTACTCTGCATTACATTTAATGCATTTTTCAAATCTGCAATTCCATTCTTTTTTTAAAATCCTTTTATTGGGGGCTCATACAACTCTTATCACAATACATACATACATTAATTGTATAAAGCACATTTGTACATTCATTACCCTCATCATTCTCAAAACATTTGCTCTTCACATAAGCCCCTGGCATGAGCTCCTCATTTTTCCCCCTCACTCCCCGCTCCCTTCCCTCATGAACCCTTGATAATTTATAAATTATTATTATTTTGTCATATCTTACACTGTCCGACATCTCCCTTCACCCGCTTTTCTGTTGTCCATCCCCCAGGGAGGAGGTTATATGTAGATCCCTGTAATTGGTTCCCCCTTTCTACACCACTTTCCCGGTATCACCACTTGCACCACTGGTCCTGAAGGGATCATCTGTCCTGGATTCCCTGTGTTTCCAGTTCCTATCTGTAGCAGTGTACATTCTTTGGTCTAGCCAGATTTGTAAGGTAGAATTGGGATCATGAAGAGGGAGTGGGGGTGGAGTAAGCATTTAGGAACTAAAGGAAAGTTATATGTTTCATTGTTGTTACATGGTACCCTGACAGGCTCATCTCCTCCCCATGACCCTTCCATAAAAGGATGTCCAGTTGCCTATAGATGAGCTTTGGGTCCCCTCTCTGCACTCCCCCTCATTCACAATGATATGATTTTTTTGTTATTTGATGCCTGATACCTCATCCCTTCGACACCTCGTGATCACACAGGCTGGTGTGCTTCTTCCATGTGGGCTTTGTTGCTTCTGAACTACATGGCCGCTTGTTTACCTCCAAACCTTTAAGACCCCAGATGCTATATCTTTTGCTAGCCGGGCAACATCAGCTTTCTTCACCACATTTGCTTATGCACCCACTTTGTCTTCAGCAATTGTGTCAGGAAGGTGAACATCATGGAATGTCAGTTTAATAGAGCAAAGTATTCTTGCATTGAGGGAGTACCTGATTGGAGAACCAATGTCCAACTGCTACCTTAACACTAAGCCTATTAATATCTGCACATAAATCTATTACCCCATCCTCATATATAAATATATTTACATATGTAAATTTCTTTATTTATACCTCTATAAATTCCCTTGACTCCTAGCTCTTTCCTCCATTTCCTTTGACTTTCCCCTTGTCCCACTATCATGCTCAGCCTTTATTTGGGTTTCAGTAATTCCTTTCCTTTACATTACACTTGAAAGCGCCCTACCAGGCCTCCTACACCCTCCTCATGACCGCCAAATTGTTTTCTTAACACGCCCTTTTTACAGAGAAGTCATCTATATACCACCTGATCAATGGTTGGACTAGAACGCCAATGCCTGAATGTTTCTTTGTAACTATTCCAACCCCTAGAGAAATTTAACGTTGGGTTTTATAAAAATACTAATAATAAAGGGAAATAAAAGTAATGCCCACTGTTAAACAAACAAAAAGAAACATTCAGTTTCCTTCTTTTAGAAATGACAAGATGGAATTGCTGGAACCAATAGTTCACATTTTCATAAAATATGAATAATAGTTGAGTGGCTCAGGGCCACATATATTAACCTTGTTTTTATTTATTTAAACATATTTAAGATGGTTTATCTGACATATAATCAAGATGATTAGTCTATGCTAAAAATGTAGGACAGCTACCTGAAAGAGATCCATATTTGTACCCATTCCAGAGAATGTTGGACCAAAAGAATGCTCAAATTGCAGAACAATTTCATTGATATCACAAAAAGTAAAATTTTGCTGAAGATCATCCAACAATGATTGTAGCAGTACATTGAGAAGTAGCTCCCAGACATATAGGTCTGATTCAGAAGAGGATGTGGAATGAAGGATATCATTGCTGACATCAGATGAATCTTGGCTGAAAGCAGATAGTGCCAGAGAGATGTTTACTTATGCTTTATTCATTACACCAAGGCATTCTACTGTGTGGACCACAAGAAATTATGGGTAGCCTCGAGAAGAATGGAAATTCTAGAATACTTCATTGTGCTCATGTAGAACCGGTACATAGATTAAGAGGTAGTGGTTTATACAGAATAAGACAAAACTATCTGGTTTTAAAGTAAGAGTACTATGTACCAGGGTTCTATCTTTTCACCATATTTATTCTCTCTGCATGCTGATCCGATAGTCAGAGAACTCTCAACATGATGGGCTGACACAGTGGCTGCAACAATGAGCTCAAACCTAACAGTTGTTAGGATGGCATGAGACCGGGCAGTCTGTCACGCTGTTGTTCACCATGAGTCAGAACTGCCTTGATGGCATCTAACAACAAGAAGATGTATAAATATAGAACATTTTTATCACCATATTTACTCAGAGATTTTATTTTGGGAGATGTTATTTGATATTTATTTATCTATTCAAAGCATTACTTTTATATGAATATAAGTATCCATGTTATATAACAGAGTTAAAATTTGACTCTCTTTAATGATTAATCTTGAGAGATCAAGAAATGTGTGATGTGTTCCATCTGGATGTGTGGGCAGAACCATTAGAGGTGCACATTGCCATCTCTCCTACTATTCCTTAGGATACGGCTGAGAGGAAAACTTAAAAAGCCCTGCTTTACCTTTTTATCCTCTTTTCTTCAACTATATTCTTCCTCATTTCCATTTCAAAGTAGTCGTTTACATTTCCTACACCTGCATCTTGTGGAAGAATGCTACTCTTACTGCCACCGAATGAATTACAACTGATAGTGACCTCATAGGACCAGGTAGAACTGCCCCCGTGGGATTCTGAGACTGTCATTCTTTGCCGGGGTATAAAGCTTTGTCTTTCTCTTGCTGAACAGCTGGTGACTTCACACTGCTGGCCTTGAGGTTAGCAGCCGACATGTAACACTACAGCACCAGGGGCGTTGAGGATAGAGTATAAAGTAACAGGAAAATGGTTACTGGACAGTAAATGGATGACTTCTTGATGCTTACATTTCTAACTTAAAGAACTAAGAGAGGAAGAATGGGAGATAATCATAATGGAAGAAAAACTCAAGGAGCAAGAACATAAAAATAAATGAAGTAGAAACTTACACCGAATTGTATTTCAAATTATTTTGCTTTTTCTTGCAAAAAGGAAGATATGAACCCCTGTTTCCCTAATTTAGCTAATGTTTCCACATTGAATAAGAGCATGATATTATTGGATTAAAACTCATTAACAATCTGCAATATGCAGATAACAAACCTTGCTTACTGAAAACAAAGAAGACTTGAAGCACTTAATGATGAAGATCAAAGACGACGACACTCTTTATTGATTATATCTCACCATAAAGAAAACAAAAATCCACACATGTGGATCAATAACCACAACATGGTAAGTGGAGAAAAGATTGAAATATCAAGGAGTTCATTTTCCTTGACTCCACACTCAGCACCCTTGGATGCAGCAGTCAAGAAGTCCAGCAATGAATTGCATGGAGCAGATCTGCGGCAAAAGGTCTCTCTAGAGCGGTGGTTCTCAACCTCCCTCATGCAGCGACCCTTTCATACAGTTCCCCATGTTGTGGTGACCCCCCAGCCATAACATTATTTTTGTTGCCACTTCATAACTATAATTTTGCTATTGTTATGAACTGTCATGTAAATATCTGATATGCAGGATGTATTTTCATTGTTACAAATTGAACATAATTAAAGCATAGGGATTAATCACAAAGCAATATGCAATTATATATTGTGAAATATTTGTTTTTTTACAATGGTCTTAGGCGATCCTTGTGAAAGGGTCGTTCGACCCCCCAAAGGGGTGATGACCCACAGGTTGAGAACCACTGCTTTAGAGTCTTCACGAGCCAAGATTCCACCTTGAGGCCTAAGGTATACGGGATCCAACCCATGGTCTTTTCAATTGCTTCTGATTAAGACAAAAGCTGGACAATGTATAAGGAAAGCTGAAGAAGAATTTATCCCTTAGAATTATGTTGCTGCCCCCCAATATTGAATATAATACATCTGTGTTGGATGAAGGACTGACAGAAAGATTCTTAGGAGGGAAGATGGGGAAACTTCATCTCATGTATTCTGGGTGCTTTATCAGAAAAGACCAGTCCTGGGAAGAGGGACTCATGGTTGTAAAGCAGAGGGTCAGAAAATAGAAGTAAACTCTCCATAAGGTGTATTGACAAAGGTCCTGTGACAATGGACTCAAACATGATCATTGGGAGGGTGGCATACAATGGGGCAGTGTGTTGCTCCATTGTGCATAGGTTTGATCCGAGTCAGAAAAGACGCAGTACCACTTACCAACCACAGCAGCTCTCTTGGGTGCAAACCACAGAAAGAATGGTATGTGAATTGCTTTGAAAAGATTACTGACTTAACTGGTAAAGACCCGTGTAAGAATTTCTAGTTTTAGAGATGAAAAAGGTAAGACTAAAAAATGACCTGAATGTCCTTTAGGTAACAGCTAAATATATGCAATTGAAATATATACATTTCAAAAACACCACCTACAATGGTATTGCTCAAAAACAATACCATTCATTGAGTGATGTCTCTCCTAAACCATGTGTAGTAAAAATGACTGTAGGGGGTGATGAACCCAAATTGGAACGTTAGATGGCAGACTGCCCATTCAGAGGGCTGCAGAAGTCAAGGAATCAGCTCGGATGATAAGTCACTGGCTGCAGGCCTGAGTTCTGGAGGTCAGACAGAGACAACGGAGATACAGGATCCAAAGCAAGAGGGAGCACTTTGCAAGAGCTTGTCTATATATTGCATGCAGACCACATCTCCACTAAAGGGGGTGACTTGAGTCACTTAATCTAGTAATATATCAAGATACATCCCATCTTAATCCTGAATCATTAAACAGACAGATAATTCATTCCAAAACAAAATTATAAACATAATCACAGGCATAAGTAGCAAGGAATTTTAATACATTACAAAATAGAAGATTATGGCTAGAAGAGGAATATTACCATATATACTCGTGTATAAGCTGAGTATTTCAGAACATTTTTTAATGCAGTTTTTGTGGTTAAATTAGGCACCTTCCTGATAGTCAGGCCGGCTTATACTCAAGCATATATGGTAAGTAATTCATTACATTGTACCTTGTAGTGGAAAGATCTAACCATTTAACTCAGCAGAATACCCACCATTTTGCACTGAAAGAGCCAGAGACCAAGGGAAAGGAAATAATGTTACCTGTTTCTTGGAACTCTATAGTCAGGAAACAGATTAAAGAGCTGTTGTTCTTCATTAAAAAAAAAAAAACTTCCTTAGAGTCTTGGTGCTGTCGTGGTTATCAGTGGGCTGTGATCTGCATAGTCTATGGTTTGAAACCAGCAGCACCTCCATGGGAGCAAGACTGGGCTGTCTAGTCTCATAAACAGTTACCGTCTCAGAAACCTTCAGGGGGTTGCTAAGAGTTAACATTGACGATGGCAGTGAGTTTGATTTGGTTTTCAGTAGAATGGTCTGGAGATCAGAATTAATGGAAGGAGCATGATAATATTGGGCCCTCAGTCTCAAAAGTTAGGGCCATGGTCTCTGGAGTGTCAAAGTGTAGAGCCACCGCCTGCTTTGTTTCAGAGACTTTCTATAAGGTGCTCAACTTAGAATATAAGGGAAATTGAAAATGGTCATTGAAAAAAAGCCTCATTATCTTTTAATGTCACTTTCAAGCAAACTTTTTGAAGTACCCCCCCCCCAATCATCAAATTAAGTTTCATTTTTCTTCAGGATTATCTTTATTTCCAGATACTATGAAAATTACTCTAACATCTGAACAACTTGTCACAGCGACAAATTTGTGGAGAATAAAATATCTGAAATATAACTCTGGATTTGCCTTTCAGTAACTGTGTTTTGTTAAATGTTATTTCCCTAAAAGTGCATTTCTTCAAGTGTGAAATGAAGAGAATGGAACTTATTTCCAAAGACAACTTTGTGGAGGAGATAGGGTCCTTGCAGAACATAGCAAGGATCCTAATACATAAAAGACACGTAGTCAAAGCTACTTTCCTTCCCTTTCTAATTTAGTCTAATTTTGAAAATAAACAGCTTATGATTAGCTTCCTGTATCCCTTCTTTGCATGTTAATAGCCGCTTTGATCTTATTATCTATTCTCCACAGCTATTGCAACTGCAGAACTACAAACCATTTAATCAATTCAGATAATCATCCAGATGATTTGTCTACAGGATGCTGAAACAATTTCAACTGAATTGACTTAACGTTTTTCTTATTAAGGGAACAAAAATTCACATAAGTGACCCAGCTTTCTGAGATCACTGATTTGGTACTGATATGATTAAGTAAAGACCCAGAGAGAAGGAGGTCTTGTAGGCAAGATTTCGCATCCAGAGACTCAAGCGCTGCTTGAAGATGTGCCAACAGTTGAGAATTTTAAACTTTGTTCTGCTTTTCCAGTACCAACTTAGAACCAGCTTTTAAATTCTAACCAAGTCAAATTCATTGCAATCAGCTCAATTTGGACTGATAGCAGCGCTGTAGGGTTTCTGAAGCTGTTGGGTTAGAACCTCATTAGCAGTCCGACACTTTCCCAACAGCACCACCGGGTCCCTGAAAATCTCAATGCCTTTAAGTACATTCTGACTCAAGGTAACCCTTTATAGGGCTTCAAGCGTATCTAAATCTTTAAAGGTGTACATAACCTCCTCTTCTGGGGAGTGACCTTTCTGAACCACTATTCTTGCTGTTAGCAGGCCAATCCTCTTTGAACAGCGCCACCTAGGCTTCTTCGCCAAAAAGGATGTATTGCAAGCTTTTCCTTTAGAGGGTGACAAGTGGCCTTACTGCTAGGATTGAGGAGTAGCAAATTGTAAAATTGAAAGTGAAGAAAGGTCCCTGTGAGGCGAACTCTGGTCGCAATCCAGTTTCCTTCCCCCCCAATACGTTTGCTGTAGGAGTGATGAGTAATAAGGCTGGGTGGGTGTCAGTGGTCAGAAAATGGAGGACATAAAAGAACTTTCATGTTATCAAAAAGTGCAGAATTTATGATGAACAACAGTGAAAATGAGTTATGAGCAATAGTGCTACATGGGATTTGAACTTTAGGAACTCCATTGTTTATGGAGTTAGGAGAATAGAGGGAATACTGTTAGAATCAGTGAGAGGATGCTACTAATTCCAGGGGTAACTTCTGCTCCAGGGTTTAGAGATGTGATATCACAAAACAATTCACATGGGTCAGATTAAGGAGATATATGTGGGTATCTAGCTGGGCCTTTTAGATTCTTCCTTTCTAGAAAGAGGGAAAGGCTTGTTTGGTATATTCTTTTCTCTTAGTTTTCTTTCTCTCTTTGAAAAAACAAACTTGTGTTCTTCTGGTGCAGCAAGCCCCTTGCGGTGCCCACCTCAGTGCTGACTGTGTATTTCTTGACTCCCGCTCTGAATCCTTATCATCAGCCTTTTGTAGTGTGTAATGGAAATCATTTGAGTCAAGTATTGTGAATTTTGGAGGTCGTGTTCTCTCAGTAAACATCTAGAGAGGCAGGGGCTAGCTTCATCCTTTATGCTATCCCAACTAGATCTAAACAGACTTTCTGTGAAGTGTTCATTTAGAAAGAAGGTGTTCATCAATCAATGTTCAGCAGGCTTCTACGAGCTTATGAGAACTGATTGCTAAACACATTGTTAAGAATTCCATGAGCTGATAGTTCAATGAAGCTGTATTAACAATTAAATCCTATAATTACAATTAAGTTTATATTAAAGAAAAGTTAATATATACTTGAAATTACTTATTAATTATTATGCTGCCTTTTTCTTCGTAGGCACATCTATTGTATATGTGTGGTGGGCATATATAATATTTCTCTAATGTTCATTTTCACATCTGAGCTTAGAGGCATGGTATTGTTAGTTTCAAAACAGCTATGGTGAAGGTATTCACAGCACAAAATCAGCAAATGTTACAAACCAGGGCTTGATTTACTGTTTATCTGATTGTCTGTATATAAGAAAGTTATACAAATGTCAATAGTGAAGATCAATCTTAAAAATTAATTGTGTTTGTGACTTGTGACTATTCCATTGCAAATAGCACAGGCATACTGAGAAATATGTTTCTTAGTGCTTGAAAACTATTATCCAAATGAACAAAGAAGTGACTTAAGTGACAAATGAGTGAATTTCTGACACATGTCTTAGTTGTTTAACTTTTACCTTATTATTAACATAAACAGAAATATCAACCATAATTCATGTTAGAACTATAATTGAAGAACTCAACTCAGAAACCGAACCTTTGCCAGCTCATAACAAACCCACAGAACAGCTTGAGATGGTGTCCTAGGCTTCTTGAAGTTGGGATTTTTCTGAAAACGCACTTCCGCATCCCTTTCCTACAGGGCAGCTGGTGAATTCAGACATGTCGATAAGCAACACAACTCATGCCACTGTGCCATTGAACTGCCCCCTCTGCCATGCAGTCAATGCTGACTCACGGTGACTCCCCCACCCCTAATCCCCCGCCACCTTTGGGTTTGTTTGCGGGGAGTAGAAAACCCAGTCTTTCTTCCATGGAGCTGCTGGTGGTTTTGAACTGCCAATAATGTGGCTCATAGCCCAACTCATAATCACTACACTAATAGTCACCAGCACACTAAATTCCACAGATAAATAGAAACGAAATTTGCTAAATGCTATAACCCATATCAGTTTTCAAATTTCCATATTTGCTCCACTTTCTATATTTCAGAGAGTAAAATGATTTAAAATGTGTGTTCTATTCAGCAGACAATAAAATAGTCTCTTCATAGCGGGCACATATGCAAATGTGGTGAAGAAAGCTGAAGGTGCCCAGCTGTCAAAATATATAGAATCTGGGGTCCCATAGGCTGCAAGATAAACAAGGGGCCATCTCACTGAGAAACGACAAAGCCCACATGGAGGAAGCACACCAGCCTGTGAGATGACAAGGCATCAAAGGGACCAGGTATCAGGCATCAAAGACAACAACAACAACAAAAAATCATAGCATTGTGAATGAGGGGGGTTGCAGAGTGGGGACTCAGGGCCCATCCGGGGGAAATTGGACATCCCCTTGAAGAAGGGCTGCGGGGAGGAGAGGAGCCAGTCAGAGTGCAGTGTAGCAATGATGAAATATACAATTTTCCTCTAGTTCTTAAATGCTTCCTCCCCCCGACTATCATGATCCCAATTCTACCTTACATATCTGGCTAGACCGGAGGTTGTACACTGGCACAGATAGGAACTGGAAATACAGGGAATCCAGGGCAGATGAACCCCTCAGGACCAGTGGTGAGAGTGGCAATATTGGGAGGGTGGAGGGAAGGTGAGGGAAAAAGGGGGAACAGATGACAAGGTCTACATATAACCTCCTCCCTGGGGGACGGACAGCAGAGAAGTGGGTGAGGGAGACATCAGATGGTGTAAGATATGACAAAATAATAATAATTTATAAATTATCAGGGAGGGGGTAGCGGGGAGGGAGGGGAAAAATGAGAAGCTGATACCAAGGGCTCAAGTAGAAACCAGGTGTTTTGAGAATGATGATGGCAACTTATGTATGAATGTGCTGGACACAAATGAAGTATGTACGGATTGTGAAAAGAGTTGTATGAGCCCCTAATAAAATGACTTAAAAAAAAGAAATAAACAGTTAACTAATCTATAAAGCAGGAAAAAAATAAAAAAATATATAGTCTCTTATTTTCATAGATCAATGTGAATGGAAAAAATTCATATGAAATTTACACTTCTTGAATTGGAGAACCATATTTCTAGAAGACATGTTTTTTCTGTATGTTATGACATGTATATCGTACCACCCATTATGAACTAATAAACATTTACTTTATAATCAATAACTTAATCAGCTTTGTTAACTAAGTATTAATCTTAACTTTACACTTCAAGGACAAGTCTTGAACCTCCACCCTGTTTACCTCAGCTTGTATCTTATTTACACCTTGAAGAATTCATATTGTATATATATAAATATATATGTATATAGATTTTATTTTATCACTCAGAAAATCTTTGTATGGTGGTCTAGATGTATGCTTTTGAATATTTACATTTCATACTCAAGTGGTATTTCATTCCCCTATGTTTTTCTTTCAAAAGGAACTACCCAACCTATCTGTAAATTTCTGTCATCTATGATCAGGCTCTGAGTGTCTTGACATGATTTTTGTGCTGTTCATTGTTTATTTTCTTTGGATTATCTCTGACCAATCAGAACCATCTTGATTACAGAGAAAAGTTTGAGGTTGACAAGCACGTTCTTTCTCTTGGATTCACAAACAAGCTTTATGGAAGCAAATATCAACATATCAAATATGTTGCATTGGAAAAATAAACTACAATAGACCTGTTGAAAGCATTTAGGAAAGAAAATATACCACTTTGAAAGCTAAGATGCACCTGACCCAAGCTGTGGTATTGCTAATCACAGGCACAGGAAAGCTGGACAATATGAGTCCAGTCCCAGACAATGGAGTATTTGAGTGATGGGTGGTGAGGAATATGGAAATTACCATGGGCTTCCAGAAGGACAGACACACTTGCACTGAGAGAACAGTCAATGCGCTCCTTGAGAGCAGGGGTGGCTGGACTGCTACATCCTGTGGATATGACCTAGGAGAGGTCAGTCCCTGGAAAAGGACATCATGCTTTGTAGAGGAGAGGGTTAGCGAAAAAGAGGAACTCTCTCACTGAGAGGGATTCACTCCGCGCCACTTCAACAATGGGTTCAAACATAGCAACCATGGTGATCAGGGCATCAGACTCAGTAGTGTGTCGTTTTGTTTCTAGGGCTGTTGCTGTAAGTCAGAAACAACACACAGGCACCCAATCATAACATTGGACTTCAAATGATTTGGTTTTCTCTCAACCTAAGAACAAATCAACCTGGTAAAGCTTCTTGTATTATGTCCGTATAATACAGTGGCTCTTAACCTTCCTAATGCCGCGACCCTTTAATGCAGTTCCTCATATTGTGGTGACCCCAACCATAAACTTATTTTCGTTGCTACTTCAGAACTGTAATTTTGCTTCTGGTATGAATTGTAATGTAGATATCTGATATAGAGGATTTATTTTCATGGTTACAAATTGAACATCATTGAAACATAGTGATTAATCACAAAACTATAATTATATATTGAGAAATATTTATTTCTAATGACAAATAAATGAAATTTTGTCTTGAAGCGTGGTGGAGCAAGGGTAACAGTCTTTAAGCCGGGTACTCGTATGTGGGCGTATCTGCATGTGGGCAGACTCGATAGAGGAGTGGTGTCTCGGTTCCTAAGACCATTGGAAATATGTGTTTTCTGATGGTGTTAGGCGACCGCTGTGAAAGTGCCATTTAACTCCCAAAGGGGTCGCGACCCACAGGTTGAGAACCATGGGTATATTAGTAGCTAATACTTTTATGACTTACAAATAGAAGATTAGAAATGAAGTAGAGGGTTAAGTCATTAACCCGCCTCTTAAGAATGGAAAAGAGCTTTTTTACTCTTAGGTTTGTGAGAATGCAAGTGACTTTTTGCTTTCCAAGTGGGAGCAAAGCCTACCCCTACTTTCCTGCCCCACTCAAGGGGTAGAACTAGTCTAGACGCAGAAGCCCTAATGGCAAGGTGAGTAGTTTGAAACCACTAGCCATTCTGTAGGAGTAAGATGAGGCTCTCAACTCCCATGTAGTTCCCGTCTTAGACACCCATAGGAGCAGTTCTACTGTCTTATAAGGTCACTGTGAGTCAGCATTGACTTGATGACAATGAGTTTTCTGAGTTTTAGGTCTTTCCCCATCCTTGCAACGGTGTCACTCAGCTTCAAATACACCCTCAGACCACTCCGCCGGCTCCCGGGGTGTAGCTTTCCGGTGCGGGACAAGCGGAGGACGTGAAGTCAGGGAAGTAAATTCAAAGTATTATGCTTTGTTATGTTCACAATCTTCGTGAAGGGTTCTAAAAACATTTTTGTGAGTAAATCATGTTTTCCCTCATATAAAGAATATGCGTTGCACTCAATTGCATCTTTTAAAATGTCATTATCCTTTTACATAAGCATTTTTTTAAATTACAGAGATTATGATCGATGCCTTCTTATGCAGACTCTCCTTTGAGTATTTACTACAATTCAACCACAGGGAAAATATAAAATTGTGTACTATATATTTGAATTAACTCTCTTTACCTGGATTTAGTGTCTGGGAAGCAGTTGCCGTGAGCTTTTAAAAAGTAAAAGTGAGATAAATGAGCAGTAGCTGAAGAAGTAATCTTATTGAAAAGTGAGGAAGCTAATTGAAGACATTTATCTCCACTTAATATTGTTTGTTTTTTTTTTACTACACACTGGCTTTTATTTGTCTTTAAAATATAAAGTGTGTTCATGTGGATAGAAAACCAACAGAAAAAAGGATATTGGGTTTGAGTAATGGATTATAAAGTATAAATTAGCTATCATTCTTTTGCAATTTCACTGATTTAAAGAAAAGCATCTACTTTACAGCTCTCAATACCTTCCATTAGGTACATAATTGAGCTAGTTATATTATACAACTGCGTGGTAACGTTTCTATATTTCAGGTGAGATAAAGTGTTTCTACTTATAGACACATCTGTAATAAAAAATTCTTTATTTATTATGTCGATTTCTCTTAAAAGAATCAAATTTATGCTCTTAGCATTTGATTTTTTTTCATTGCAAGCATGTGCTTTATATCAAAAAGTTTAAAAGTACTTTAATATTTTTCAAAAATGATTTCATTAATCATTCAAAATAATGGTTCAAAATAACTCCTAAATGAATTCGCTATCTCTTTTTTCGGTCTTTAAATTATTTGCAAGTACATTTAAGAAAAAAAAAAAAACCTGACAGATACATTCCAGATAATTTATTGTAGTGCTTCTCAATTTTACTGCTTGTGGAAATATAGTCATCAGGGACGTATCTCCATCAAATGCGCATTTTAATTCAGTGCATCTGAGACAGAGCTTGAGGTTCTGCTTAAGCTCCACCCCCCATAGATACTACTGTTTTGTTGGTTCTTAGCGCACACGATGGCCAACAAAGATTACTATTTACAATTGACCCTTGGATGCACAGAATTAAATAAGCAATAACCCTTGTTTCCTAATACAGTACAAGAGAATACTATAATTTTTACTTTGTATTGCATAGACACCTGGGAAAAATTATAGATCACCACCAACAAAAACAGACACGATGACCATAGAGTTATGAGTTGTAATTTCTTTAAGATAACTGCAAAAGTATGAGAGGAGAGCACCACAGAGACAGAAGTAAGTGATATTGATATCATTCTTACACAGGGCTGGATATTTGGAGAATTTATTAGATCATGTAAAGGTCAAAAAACTAAGGATAATGCATAATTCAATTCCCTTCACATAAGATGAAAAAATGAAAACTGTAAGAAGAGACTAATTATCTCTTAGTTCTGAACAAACTTCCAAAGTTCCTATATTGTGAGTAATTGTTCTCCTATTTACAAAATGAATATACTATTGACCTGAATGGAAATAATGGTGACATTTCTGTAGCCCAATGAAATATTAACATGCAAATTAAATTTTTACTTGTAGGGTATGACTAAGGATAGGTCTCAGTGGACATAATTATAGAATGAAAAAGAATGCATACCTGCATAGCATTAACATACAGCTTATTGAAAAATAATTTGGGAGATATGAGAAAAGTATAAAGAAACAAAAAAGTACATATATACTTCTAAGCTACTTTCTTTTTTCTGTGTTGTTTAAATGGCAGTACCTCAATGCTAAGCTTCAAAATACGATCATGTATATTAAAATTAAGTTTTAAGAGGCATATATTTTAATATCTGAATTGTAATCTACAAGTTATTCTTTCCAAAAGAATCCATTGTAATCTGGCTTTGATATTTGTACCAATGATGGAAGGTGTGAAAACTAAACCTGCCACACTTTATGCATCAGGATATCTTGTTGTCATACAATTTGATTGGTATTAGTTATTGCCTTGACAGGCAATTGACTGAGAATTCCCCAAAGAAACACAGACACACACACGTATTATTGGCAATAAAAAATGATTGCACAGGTAAAAGAGCAGTTTATTGGAAATTATCTATGTAAAAGTGGCAAAGTGCACATGAACTTCCCCGAATGTGCCTTCTAACATGCCTGCAAAGAGTCCTATTGGACACGTGAGTTAAGTTTAGGACTGCTGACTGCAAGGTTGGTGATTCAAACCCACTAACCACGCACAGGGAAAAACTGAAGCTGTGGCTCCCATAAAGATGTATAATCTCAGAAGGCCCAAAGAGCAGTATGTAAAATATCCATCAAATGTGAGCGAGGGGAGATAATAATCGTATGATTTTAGAAGCTGAAAGTAGGAGAAAGAGTGACCCATGACTTTTAAAACATGAAAAAAATAATTGTCAGACAACAATGTAGAAAAATTGAGAACAACATTTCCCCCCATACACAGAATCTCTGAGAAGTCTGTCAATCTGTGTTATTAGATGTACTCAAAAGGAAGGCAATCGTGACAACCCCCTCCCCAATAACTGCATCAGAACTCCGTTCCTGCCCGGTCCATAGAAATACATGGTGACCCCATGTGTTACAGAAGTCATCTTGGTTAGCGTAACAAAGGGAGCAGATCTCTAGGCTCTCTCTCCTGATGTGGCTGGAAGAGTTTGAGTCACTCCTCTTAGGTTAGGAGCTGTCTTAGTTACAAGTGGGTTGCTTTAGCAAACGAATATTGTCCCTTACGTTTTAGGAGATTTTTTTCTTTTTTCTCACTTCTGAGTTGTTGCTGACTCACGATGACCCAATTGGAGAGGGTGAATTTTGAAGACAGCAACTCTTTAGGAGAATAGAAAGTCCCCTCTTTAAGGGAGTAGAAAGTCCCCTCTTTAGGGGAGTAGAAAGTCCCCTCTTTCTCCCTCAGAGCAGATGGCGGTTTCAACTGCTGAACCTGAGTATCAGAACCCAGTGTGCAACCACTATGCCAAGAGGCAGTCTTCATTCCACGCGTGAGCCATAGGGAAAACTTTCAACCCCGCTTTGCCTGTACTTAGGAGGAAGGTCCTTGTCTCTTCATGTGTGGACTCCACATTTCTTCAAGCTCTCCAGGTGACTTGGCTTCAATCTCCTGCTGGTTCTAGGAGTTCCCACTGCCAGAACCCTCAGTGAAAAGGATGTGCTTGTCTCCTGGTTCTTCTTTCTTGGTTGTTGTAAGCTCCGCTATCTTTGCTTGATTATCTCTCCTTCCATTGCTTGTCAGATAAAATATGATACAGACTACTCTCCAGTGAATCCCTCCATACATGGGCTCAGAGATATCAGCTAATTAAAGATATAACTTAGCCTACTCCTTTTCCAACTAAATAACTGATCACATCAGATAAGATCTAGAGGATGATTCCATCATTAAATAACTGATATAATATGCCAATACATAATTACCAATGAAAATTATGACCTAGCCAGGGTTGACTCATATTTTGAGAGAACACAATTCAATCCTGGACAGTAATAAAGACAAAATGATTTATACTATTTAACAACAACAGCAACAAAATCATTGCCATCAAGTTGATGCTACTCGGGAACCTATAATATGAAGACGATTCCACAAATGATGAGGATGGTCTGAAAATAGACACAGCAGCCATTCTGCCACTCCTTTACGTAACTGGACGTTTAACATCTGGAGGGCTGCATTTCGAAGCTCAGCTCTAGACAGTAATACCCAGACTTAAGGCCACCGGACGAGGGCAATGAATGTACAAATGTACTTTACACAATTGATGTATGTATGGATTGTGATAAGAGTGGTATGAGCCCCTAATAAAATGATTTAAAAAATATTTTAGAAAAGAAAAAAGATTTCCTGTGCAGAAATTCAGTGAAAATCAAACACTGAGTACGCTTTGTGTTCAGAAGACACACAAATGGAGTCTACAGTGTTAAATCATTTATAGCATTTTCTGTCTTGTTTCTTGACTGAATTATGCAAGAGGTCCCGGATGGAAGAGGTCATGTGGATAAGGAGAAAAGCATAGGATATTGACTGCAAAGAGAAATATCCTCAATAAGCATAATCATCCTCTAAACGTCATACTCAGTAAATATGTGAGCCAACAAATGGATCAAGAATAAGGAACATGCAAATTCATTTTGTGGTTATAGACCTTATTCAGAGTCAGTTTATCAGGTGATATATCAATTTCATTGTATAACCCTGAGATTAATTAGTGTTTCATTTTTTTTTACCAAGATTTACATAGTTGTAGCAGTGGAATATTGGAAACTATTCCCCATTGAAGTGAATTCAATATTTGGTCTTATTATAAAGTACACAATTATGTTAATACTTTAGGATAAGTATCTTGTTTCTGGAAACACTATTATAGCATAAACATCTCTAATACCTTATTTTTTAAGAATATGGGAAAAAATTCAAGCTACTACCGCACTTTATAAGATTATATTGTTTTATATCCAGATACTATTTGAAATTAGGGGATAATATGTCTAAAACTGACTAATTTAACCAGCACTTTCTAAATATAAGGACAAATAAAATGTGATACATTTACTTATTTATTGTCCTTTGTTTATGTATTTATTTATTCACTCATTTATCTTTATTGTGCTAAAATACATAAAGCATATCATTTTCTGCTTAAAACAATTTAAATGTCAAAATCACTATTCACTATGATTTGTGCTATTAAAAGCAGTTGCTATCTGTTGGACTCTACTCAAGGACAACTAATTCCATCCACACAGATAGCAATTTGGTATGTGCTGGCAATTCTTGATCAGTGAATAAAGGAACAGATAGAAAATGAATGAAAGTCAGAAAGAATTATTTAGTTCAAAGACACGGGGAAATCTAAATTTAACTCTTTGCTCTTCCACCTGGATAAATTGTACAAAATCTTACATAGTTTTCTCACTGACAAAATGGAGTAATAAATATGTCTTTTTGAGTTCTTAAATACATAAAAGGTCATTCAAGCAAAGTGTTTAGCAAATTTTCTGGTATACAGTAGGGATTCAATAAAGTTTAAAAAAAATTATTAATAAGCGATTCAGTTGGAAAAAGTTTGTGTGTCAGAGTATATTAAATATTATGGGAGTCTAGCTAATAAAGTATGCATTTATATCATTTGAGTGTTACTTTGTCAGGTATTTGGTACAGTGTTCATTTACTTTTAGCAATTTCAAAGATTATTATTAAAGCTATTTTGAAGATGAAAAATTTAAATTTCAGAGAAAACGCTCCAGATTGGCTTTATTAAGTACTGGGAGCATAATATGAACCCAGATTAAATTTGAATTAATGTTCTATTTTATCTTTCTATCTTCTGTTTTCCATAAAAAAGACAATGTTTAGAAAACTTTCAATGTTTCCTCAGATCACTAATCTTGTTTGGACTTGAAGACAATATACACAAAATCAATGTAATTTGCTTTGTGTTGTGGTTTGCTTTTGAGTTGATTCAGATCACAGTGAACTCCTGTAATAGAGGAGAACTACCCCATAGGGTGTCCTGGGATACAGTCCCCATGGGAGCAGCTCACTAGGTCTTTCCTCTTGTGGAATTGCTGGGTAGGTTTGATCCGGCAAAGTTTCAGTTAGCAGCTGAGTGTCACCAGGGCTTCATAACGTAAGTGGAAGAACGATAATGTAAGGACTTTTAAGAAAGAGATCTACTACCTTCTTGGGGTAGAGCCAGTCAATCTATAACCATTTTTCTCTTGGATTTTTTTAAAAAAATCTAGCAATAAGCACTCTGCTATGGGGAGACATATGCTGCTTAAATATATTAATAAAAACAAAAAAATAATTTAAGCTACAGATATTTATTTTTAAGAAAGATGTGAAAGAAGGTGATTTGACAGCAAGTCACTATGGGGAAAAGTTAAAGGGGGAACAGGCTACTTAAAAAAAATGTATCAAGCATCAAAGAACAAACAAAATCATATTTTGAATAAGCGGAAGTGCAGATTGGGGACCCAAAGCCCATCTGTAGGCAACTGGACATTCCCTTACAGAAAGGTTGCATGGAGGAAAAGAGCCCGTGAGGTTGCAGTGTAGCAACAATGGAACATACAGCTTTCCTCTAGTTCTTAATTGCTTCTTGCCCCCCTCTCATGATCCCAATTCTACCTTACAAATTTGGCTAGTCCAGAGGATGTACACTGGTACAGATAGGAACTGGAAACACAGGGAATCCAGGACAGATGATCCCTTCAGGACCAGTGGTGAGAGTGGCGATACCAGGAGGGTGGAGGGAAGGTGACGTAGAAAGGGGGAACCAATTACAAGGATCTACATATAACCTCTTCCTTGGGGGATGGACAACAGAAAAGTGGGGGAAGGGAGATGTCAGACAGTGTAAAATATGATAAAATAATAATAATTTACAAATTATCAAAGGGTCATAAGGGAGGAAGGAGCGGGGAGGGGGGGGAAATGAGGAGCTGATACCAAGGATTCAAGTAGAAAGCAAATGTTTTGAGAATGATGAGGGCAACAAATGTACAAATGTGCTTGACACACAATGGATGTATGTATGGATTGTGATAAGAGTTGTCAGAGCCTCCAATAAAAAATCAAAGAAATGGTCTCTAGAAGTAGATTATAGCGGGAAAGAATGTTCTGGGTAAAGGGAGGAGATGCTTAAACACCCGTATGCAGAAAAGTCAGCTTCTTTTAGTATAGAAAGAGATTGGAGTGTAGTTTAAGTGTTGCAATAGAAAAAAGAGCGAGAGATGGCACACTGAGTCATCCTGCGTAAGGGCTTACCTTACCGGCCATGCTAAGAAGTTGAGATATTAAATATATATATAAAGTGGCACGGACGTAAGCATAAGAATGAAACAATCAAAGAAAGTAATTTTATTAGCTTTGGAAAATTAAATAGAAAAGCATGTTATTCTATTTTTTGTTTGTTTGTTTTTGAAAACTCTCAGAAGACTAGAAATAGAAGGGGACATTTCAATGCTGCAGCAATGGGCTCAAGCGTACGAGCCAGTGTGAGGAAAGAGCAGGGCCCGGTAGTATTTCATTCTGTTGTGCATATGATCGCTAGGAGTCACACCTGACTTGTTGGCACTTAACCATAAATTTTCATTGTCATCTTTCTGGAAATTTATAATAACCATTGAACCTCTTTATTTTTGAAGCAGTTCTATTCCATAAAATTCCTGACAATTCTGAATTACCGAAGACAACTGCTCTTCTTAAAGAAAGTACACAGTTACGTTCTTATTGAAAAAATAAATAAAAAGAAAGAAAGGTGTATCATATAATAGTCCCCAAAAAATAAATAAAAAGAAAGAAAAGTATATCATATAATAGTCCCCAAAGCAAATGTAAAAAATGTAGAGGAGAAAAATGATTGCAGTGTTGACCAGACTGGTGATGGACATGGAAGAGATTAGATGGATTTGAGAGTCTATCCAGATCTGTCTAAGAGATAAAAATCAACAGGAATAGCTTGGCGCATAGGATGTACAGGGAACGGAAGAGAGGGATTCTCAAAGATGCTACTTTTGGAAGCTGTCTAAATGACAGCATTTGATTCGAAACTTGAAAGATGGTAAGATGGTTGGTCAAAGTCAGGTGTGGCTAATCGAGCAAAGGATAATCATATTTTGAACTGAAGTCACAGTGAGGCAAGAAGGAGTGGGAAGCTTTGAAAATTTAGCAACACGTGGAAAGGTAAATCACAGCAGAATGTTGTTCATGAGAGCTCCTGGCTTTCACCCATCCACGAAGGAGAATGGCTAATCAGAAAACCCTTGCCTGAAGCAACATCTTGCTTTGTCATTGTCCACCTGCCTGCAGATGACCCTGGTTCCCAGAATTTTACAAAATCACCCTTCCCTGCGCACCAATGTACCCTCTTGGCTAATCCTGTAAAGCCCTGCTCATCTGTACAGGGAGGGCCTTTGACTCAGGTCAGTGGCCTCTCTAAGGTTTCTTCCATAAATCTGTCACCCGCCATTGAGTCTCTCATCTGGTCTTTCCTGTGTCTCTGATTCTAACATTTCATATATTAACAACTGTGATTATCCATTTCCTCCATTGAGGAGATAACTGATAACTAACATTAATAAATGTAATAGCTAATACATTTAACTAATAGGCTGGCAAACACTGTGCAAAGCATATTTTGAGAGTGAGAAAACCAGCTTGGAAATTGAGTAGCCTAAGGTAAATGGTAGAATGAGTATTTTGATGTCATACTGAAAACTGTTTTCATTACTGTATTTAACATAAAATAGATATTAGCGCTTGCAAGAAAACCTTTGGCAACATAGAAGAGAAAATTGGAGAATCCTGTTGAAGAGACTGGTAACAAAGATAATAATTAAAAATGAAATCTATGCATGGAAGAGGGAAAATTGGGAGATTAATAGAAAAATAAGAAAATGCTATTAGGGAAATAGATTTAGGCCACAGATCATGCTGAGTCTTTTATGACAGCAGAATTTGGGATTATACACTGATTAGCATCATATAATAGAGGCATGACCCCAAACAAAGCTTATTTAACCTTCCATATCTTACAACTTCACAGAAGCTAATATCTAATCTCCAAACTAAGATTAATGATCCTGGCGAATGCACCATTCTAACCTTCATTTTAGGCTGAGGTTTCATATGAATTGATCCTCTCCCCTTTACATGGTTTACAAATGAGAAGAAAAGCCTCTGCTAACGATGAAAAATAAACACATTACTAAGGAGTCTTTTGAGTTTCAGGTTGAGCACCTCCCCAATGAACTGGAGCCTACGATTTATACTTGGGGCCATTTTCCTAAGCTGCATTAATGCTAGACCAGGCTGGAGGCTCAAACCCTCCCATGAGCAGTTTTTCTCAGCCCTGGAGACTAAGAAGTTTGTCACATGCTGAGTAATGAATGTAATAAGTCTCTAGGCATCATCAGCTAAAAAATACTGAAAATTGATATGTTTTCCTGCAGAACATTCTATCACTCTTTATCTATCATCTATCATCTATCTATATATCTGTCATCTATCCTTTATCTATCCACACACAAACACAAGCATCCAATTACTTAGAATATGTCTAATTAGAATTTATTAGGAATAATGCACAAAAATAATCCACAAAGTTAAATTTCTTAAAATCTGGTAATTCATCTGTTGGCCAACATTAAAAATAGACCAGTTTTTCATAGTTCCTTTTTGTTGGAATTAGAACAATTGATATCTTGGGAATTATAAAACTTGATTTCACTACTAAGTAAGTTTAAAGGAGTTAAATGGCCATTAGTGGCTATTGTAAGTTCTTTATTCTTTCTATGCCCGAACTCAACTACATTTGCCCCAGGACATCAGTGATGTTTTAAGTGGAACAAAGTCAAGGTCAACAAGAAACAAAATCTGTAGGAGAATATAATCAAAATGACAGATAACTCCTCCTCCTGAGAGACTATAGAGCTTTGCTATCGATGCTCCACTCTGTACCATGTTGTTACCTCTTACATCTGAACAGGTACGACTGAACGGGTCTTCACTTTTGATAGAATTTAAATCAGAGCTATTTTTATTTCTCTGGTCACCTTTCAGACCAAACTCAATCAGGGAAATACATTTGCTCTACTTGAATTATCAGCCGATGCTGAGTTGACGCCTACGCACAGTGGCTCTGCGTGCGTCACAGTGGCTCTGTGCTCCCTAAGGTTTCCAATGGTGATGTTCAGATGCAGATATCCTTTCTTCCAAAGTGCATTAAAACTCTAATTCTTTTTACTATCAAGTCTATGAACCATTTGCATCACAAATATCTAAAATTTGGAGAATTATAGAGAGAAGCAGAACAGTAGGGGGCCTGTTTGACCCAAGCGATGGTAGCGCTTGAAGTAAACTTGTGTTTCTGAGATTATGTCAGATTTGTTTGTGTATCTGGAAATACTGAGCTCCTTGTCTCAAGGATTCATGATAATGTAAACATTAACTACTTGAAGGCTAGCTGCTAGCCTACAGGCGAGAAGTTCTGACTCCAGGCAGCTGCTTTGTGGGAGAAAAGACTTGCCAATTTACTTTGTAGACGTTCCAACCTTTGAGAACATCGAGGTAGCACGATTCTGGCCCAGGTTCAATGTAAATTGGAACAAGTCACATAATGGCGACAGCATCTTTATCTCACCATTTCCAGGAAATCTCAAGTCCCACCAATTGCGCGGGGAGATTGAGCAGAGCACCTGTAATTGCGAGGACTGCGATGGCCTCCGTATTGTGCAGCTCACTGATCTCACGGGATGCTTCTCTTAGATGCTTGCTGTGGGACCTTCCCTCCGCCTATGATGTCTGAAGCTGCCTTCATTCCATTTTCTTTTAGACCAGGTAGTTGTTCCAAATCTGGAAAGTGTTTTATATTCATCTACCACTAATCCATATATTTTATCCTGTCTTGTTGCTATTATTATAAATAATAGAAGGAAACATATGGCAAGAAAAGAACATTCTGTGTATAGTAGAAATATCTAGCAATCACAGTGGAAATACTCTCTACAGCACACTACTTTGTGTCTAGAAAATTGAAGAGAATTCTAGAGAGGAAAAAAACCCTGCCTTTCCTTATCTCCTTCTTTTCTGTAAACTCATAGCGTTCACCATGTGATAAGCTTTATGCTACGCTGGATGCTGGAGAACCAGACTTGATAAACACTAAGTTTCTCTCTCACGTTCTAGTGATATGTAAATAAAAATTCTATTTCAAAAAGAGGCTATGTAGCTTGGCAGAGGACATTTCTACATAAGTAGTTATACATGCTGTAAATACAATATGCAGCATATGCTGTAAAGCAAACAAGGGGCAAAGTTTTGAAAACTTCTTAGCCAGAGTCAAACACTTGGAGAGAAGATGTTAGTGGGTCTGGAGACTCAAGAGCAAGGCCTCCGGGAACTCTGAGGCCAATTGGCACAACAATCCATCATCTTCCGCATCGTGTTTGGTGAGTAATGACTGATGTCTCAAATGTGTGTAAGTGGCTATCCAGGGTGCACTTATTGTTTTATCTTTGACGCAAAAGGGAGTTGGGGGAGGGGAACAAAGACATAAGGAAACGTAGTCCAAAGGGCAAGTGGACCATGGAAACCTCAGTCTGCACCGTCCTGACAGGAGGAAAACTCACTCGTGTCCAGCTCCTGTGCAGACTCATCCAAACAGCATGACCTGGAAAGTCCAGATAAGAAAATGTGGAACCAAACTCAAAGTCATAAGAAAAAGATGAGATCTGATAGAAACGGAGGAATGTCTGATACCTGTCCCGCAAACCTTTAGGCCTAGAACTGAATTGACCTTAGTGGCTCAACTTTAGAATGTATTCCCTCCTTAGAAAACTCAACAATAGAAATGAACAGATAAGCCA
This sequence comes from Echinops telfairi, assembly GCF_000313985.2. NCBI lineage: Eukaryota > Metazoa > Chordata > Mammalia > Afrosoricida > Tenrecidae > Echinops > Echinops telfairi. The sequence goes on from NW_022103958.1 coordinate 28,650,914, forward strand.
ATGGCACACAGTGTACTCTGACACACATGCAGGTCCCAGGAGTAAGAATCCATCTGAGAGCAACGTGCGGAGGGAACAAGATCTATGAGGCGAGCGATGCATGGGACACATTTTACTACACATCTTTTGTGCCATTTTGACTTAAAAAAACTCAATATATAAATGTATTATTTAATAAAAATAAAATGAATATTTTTTAAGGAAAGAACCAAATAGAAGGCATGAAAGACTCACTAGTACATAGGAATCTGAAATCATGTCTTACGTACATTAGACATTAGACATTTCTGGATTAGATCTAAAGTCCTGGGAAATGTTGCCCATTCTGGACTCTTGGTTCCACCCTTTCAGTTAGATGTTCTTTTCATGAAGGGAGTTACAATCTGCTTCTTTTCTATTTTTTTTAACTATCTCTTTCTTTTTAGTGAAAGTTGACAGTGCTTCAGGATGCATAATTAATTTGAAACCTTGAAGGATTTTCTAGGACTCTTATTGGGATTCACTGAATAATAAGAAATATATATATATATATATATATATATATATATATATATATATATATATATACACACACAACCCATTTCTAGATAAGCCTTCTAACACCTTTAGCTTCTTCTTAGAAAGTTGAGTGATAAAATCTTTAAATTTTGAGGACTGCTGACTGATAGTGAGGATATGTGAGGCACATTCTTAATCTATTTACTTAGAAGCCCATTAGTCTGACTGCACAGAACTCTGAGCCACTAAATCAAATCTTTCTGAGACCTCAAAGAAATGTACAGATACCGAGGTGTCCACCACCAGAAAGATTTTACAGGCCCAATGATCTAGAGCATTTATGATCCCCCGTTTTATCCCATGGAGTTGTAGCCTATTCTAAATTGATTTCTTATATAATTACTTAGTTCTTAGAGAATGATGGTTTCTATGTTATAAAAAACAAACAAAAAATCTGTCTTTAGAAATTGTCCACATAAGGTCATATTTTAATGATGTCAGCTTAAATAACACAAATAAACAAACAAAACAATTTGTTACGTAATGTTTTGGATTTTTTTCACCAGAACTTGGTATTAGCTTTCCCATTGTTGAATCAGTCAGTGGGATAACCCAAACAAAACCTACTGCCATTAGGTAAATTCTAGCTCATAGTAACCCTGTAAAGAGTTTATGAGGCTAAACTTTATGAGGGAGCAGATAACCTCATCTTTCTCTCAAGGAGCAGCTGGTGGTTTTGAACCACAAACCTTGTGGTTTGCAGTCCTGACTGAACCACCAGTCACCACCATCCAAACAGAACAAGATTAAAAGGTAAGTTTTGAATGTTAAAGACATGTGTTTGTCCTTATATCTTGAAGTTCATTTAAATATATGTCCAGAACATCCCCACCCCCACCCACTGGCACTTTGTTTTTTCAGATACACTCTTGTGGGTTTATGAGTGTAGACAAAGGAGATAATAAAATAAGTCAAGGGTATACAATGTCTACCTGAAATACACTGAGCTCACTAGTCCAAATTTTAGCATTGATTTGTTATATTCTTATTTATAATTTTTCATTTGGACTTCATGAAGGGTCTCAATTAGTTTCATTCCTTTAACATTTGACATGTCTCATTCATGTGTCTCTCAGTATCCCACTGTGACTAAGTGTACCAGCCCACTGCCTCTTCTTGAAATCATTGTCGGAGCGATCTTCATGTCTTTAAACTACTTTGAACTGTATGCCGTCTCTGGTTTGGGGCACATCCTTCGATCTCAGTGCCAGCAGCCTTTCCAAACAACATTGTGTGGATGAACCAGGGCCTGGTAGGACTAAGGCCCCTTCCACTCAGAGATCGGAAATACTCATAGCTGTCACCACATGTGACATTACCCTTTAAATTCAAGAGCAGCTTTGGGAGACTGGGGCTCCCCAGAATCAGTTATGCTTTGCACAGCTGCTCTTAAGTTAATTTGTCCACAACAAAGCTGCCTTGCCCAAGGCAAGGCTATCATTGGAGTTTGTCTGCTAAAGGAAAGAACAAAGGGCTTTCTTTGCTGACATCGTTTTCAAAATTTTACACATATTTTGAGAGTCCACTTTGTTTCTTTTTTCCTTGTGCCTATTTTTATGAAGAACCCTGAAACTATTAATCAGATTTGTACCTCATTGCCAATATATGGTAGGAATCCTATAATTTCATAATGGATAGTGATTTAACTAAAATTGTACTAGAAAGGTGGAAAAATCTAATTATTCTGAGAGTCATTTCAAAGTAGGATTCAAACTAAAGGTCAATTCAGTTAATTCTGTATTGAAAAATGGCTTCATGAAAAATCCCGATGAGTGTTTTAGTAAAATATTGAAATATTTCGTGTTAGTTATGTGGAGCTATCTATGTGCACTTGGTTTTGGACACAGAAATAAAAGTCCATTGGCTACTAACTCACTACTTTCTGTACTTAGAGATTAAAATAACCTACCAGATCATTACAGAGTAATTTGCTCATTGTTTAGTGCATTTATACTTTCTCTAACTTTACATTTTTCCTCTTAGTCTCCCACTAACTTTATAACATAACTTAAAGGCTTCACCTTACTTATTAAGTCAACATCATAAGCCCATTTTGCCCTTCACTCTGAGTGCTACTAAACTACAATCCCCTCGCTGTCTTTCAGTTAGGTAGGGTCATGTGACTAAATTCTAGCCAATTGAATGTGAGAGGGAATAGCAAGGTCCTTAAGGTTTGCTGGACCCTATGAACCTAATACATCAGATGTCAGGAAATGACCTTACAGACTGAACAATAATGTGATTATCGCAATAAAGCAACTCACATGAATATTTTTGTTTCTCATAAATATAAGTTGTATTTATTTACATTATGCTCAGTGGTGGGATTCAGTTGGTTTTCACTGGTGTGGCAGAACTGTTACCGAGCTTGTCTGTTAGGTTCTGCGGTCCAGTTGTTGAAATGTCACTTGGAATCAGGGTTCTCTCCAGGATGGGTAGCTGAGCAACTGCCCAGTGTGGAATCCCAGATTCACAGGCCTTGTTCTTTTCTACCATCCACTTGTGCAGCAGCATACTTCGAGTGTCCATAGTACAGTTCAATCTGTCCATTGGTATAAAAAATTAAATGAAACTGTGCCTGCAATATTTATTTATGAATTTCATAAATCTCATTATACTTTGGATGAAATAAACGTTTTTATACCCATGTGTTTGCTAATCCAGTAAATGAATATATAATACAAAGAGAAAATTGCCAAACAACAAGGTGGTGGCATGCTGTCATTCTCTTCAGCTTTGTGGTATGCCCCACATTTCCACGGGATAGTATGAGCAAACTATGCTCTTTGAAAGTGTTCAAAGAGCTAAAAATATGATTGTTGGAAGACTTGTTGAAGCAGAAAGTGGTTTTTCAAAGATGAGCATAATATGTTTAGAGAAGAGTAGTTGCTTATCTCTAATATATCAAACACAATGACTGTTGTCTAATTGACTTGACTTACTTCTAAATAAAGGGGATACTTTTCCTACAGTGAAAAGATAGTTATGGATAAATCACACAGCCAATGATGCTCCCAAAAAAGCAAAGAATATTTCAAGTGAGGACAGCAATCAAGGTGGAATATGGAAAAAACTTAAATAGCTGTTTTATTGTTATTTTTCAGGTATTATTTAATATATTTTAATTAATATTTTAAAATTCTAATAACATTTACCATCCCTGCATTTGCTTGCAGGGAACAACCAATCTATGTGGGATACGACTGTCTACAACAACTTAAAAGTTTAGATAGTTATTGAGATTATATTAATAGGAAAGGGATTTCCTTCCTGAAAAATAATTATCAGAAACGTCATGGAGTACATTTTTACTCTGACACACATAAAATTGCCATGAATCATAATAATGCCAATGACATTTTTTTCCTTTTCTTTTTTGGTGAATTTCCCCTACTAATCATAAAGCTTGGGAGTGGAAATGTTAACCATGTAGTAAATGTCTAGGGGTAGGAATGCTTATCTGACCTCCTCTGGCTTCCCTATTGTTACGAGCAGGGATCAGACAAGTTTCTCCACTCTCCATCTTTCTTTACCCTATTCTGACACCAGCTATTCTTCCCATGCCAATCTACATCTATGTTCTGTTCTGTAATTCACTGCCATAGTTACACAGAACTCATAGACAGTCCTCGCAATCATGGGGTTTGCTGAGAAAGGTAGGAGGTACCACAAGTCAGGATCAGTAAACAGGAGGTAAGGAGACAGTCATTGGTTCACAGCAACCCCTGTCCTTCACCCACAGCCCACTCTCTCAGAGATCCAGTCTCTCAGCCATGTGGTCCCTTGGTGCCTGCCTCTGTGGGCTAGGAAGCCAGGCTGCCCGTCGCTCTGTCTCTCAGTTCCATAATCTCAGATCTGATGAGGAGACAGTACTCCATAGGTTCCTGGAAACCTTGATAATAATGATTGATTTATTATCATGTTATACATTATTCAAAGCATAATAATTGCCATAAGTTCTTTGATGCCTGATACCTCATCCCTTCAATACCTCATGGTCACACAGGCTGATGTGCTTCTACTGTGGGCTTTGATGCTTCTGAGCTAGATGGCCACTTGTTTACCTTCAAGCCTTTAAGACCCCAGATGCTATATCTTTTGATAGGTGGGCACCATCAGCTTCAAGCATCAAAGAACAAAATATCATATCATTGTGAATGGAGGGGAGTGCGGAGTGAGGATCAAAAGCCCATCTCTATGCAACTGGACATCCCTTTACGGAGGGGTTGCTGGGAAGAAACGAGCCTGTCAAGATGCAGTGCAGCAATGATGAAACATGCAAGTATCCTCTAGTTCCTAAATGCTTTCAACCTCCCCCACCCAACCCCTATCGTGATCCCAAGCCTACCTTACAAATCTGGCTAGACCAGAGGATGTGCACTGGTACAGATAGGAAATGGATACACAGGGAATCCAGGACAGATGATCCCTTCAGGACCAGTGGCATGAATGGCGATACTGGGAGGGCAGAGGGAGGGTGGAGTGCAAAGAGGGAACCGATTACAAGGATCTACCTATAACCTCCTCCCTGGGGGACGGACAACAGAAAAGTGGGTGAAGGGAGATGTTGGACAGTGTTAGAGATGACAAAATAATAATTTATAAATTATCAAGGGTTCATGAGGGAGAGAAGAGCAGGGAGGGAGGGGGAAAATGAGGAGCTGATGCCAGGGGCTTACATGGAGAGCAAATGTTTTGAGTATGATGAGGGTAACGAATATACAAATGTGCTTTATACAATTGATGTATGTATTGATTGTGATAAGTGTTGTATGAGTCCCCAATAAAATGATTAAAAAATAATTACTGTAAGTATTGCCACTAAATTGCACATACATTAAGAAATTGTTTTTATAAAACTTATTTTCATAGTTTTAAAATATGAGAAATGGAGATGAAAATTGATTAAATAAATTGTCCAAGGTTCAGTATTAACCAGAATTTTAATCTAACTAATCTTATTTCAAGCAATTCTTATCTAATCTCTTGAGAGGTTGGAGTTGTTAAGTGACTTTCTTTAAAGCAGAAAATAACTTTAGCAGCATGTATAAGAACATTTCAATATTCAAACAAACAAGTAAAATAGTATTTTGCTTTTTAAGGCAAATCAAATAAACACATATAACAACAGCGGCAACAGACTCAACTAAAACACACGCACTTGGTTCTTTTAATTCTGTATTTTGAAATACATTTTTGTGTGCCAACAACTTTCAATAAGCACTATTGGAAAGCATTTCTTGACATTTACATTACTAAAAGGTTCATTTTATTTTAGTGTTAATATTTCAACAGCACACCACTTTTTATTGAAGGCAATCAATACTATATAGTATTAACCTTTCTAAGAGAATAGGTCTGGTCATATATTTATTTTTCTATAATGTGGGAAGGACATCTATTTATATGGGAGAAAGATCAGACTAGCTGCCTCTGCAAAAGATTAGAGCCTCAGAAACCCCACAGGGGAAGCTCTGCTGTGTCCTCTGGGGTCACTCCGAGGTGGGAGGTACCTGCAGATGAGCAGCAGCAACACACAGCTTACTGGGAAGAGATCACCAGACCTTTTCTTGGTGTGTCTCAACTCCTGACCTTTTAACTGTCAACTGAGCATTTCATCATTGACTAGGATAAGCACACAATTATTGCCATGTGAATTTATGGATGAGCAAATATACATTATATATATATAAATATAAAACTATGAGAATTTTTGTGATTCAATTTTTCTGCCTACACACAAAGATTATTAACTAGGCATACTTTTTACACTGTATCTTTTAGCAATTAAAAAGTATACAGTGGTGGTAATGCAGCTTTAAGTCCCATGGAGAGACTTTGAGATAGAAATTCATATGAAGGATGTTCATTGGTACAACCTTGCTGTTTTATATGCGAAACTTAAAATAAAAACAAAACTATAGTCACATGTACTTAGCTTTTTCATTTTTCCAAATAGGTTTACAGAATTCATATTCCAATTGTGCGCCCACAGCATTTGTAAAGACAACCTGGATTAAGGCTTAACAGATAAAAGGAAGTAAAGAGACAGGGGTAAAGTGAGAAGTTGAATTTTATTAAAAATAGATGCTAAAGTAGCAAAAATTGGGGAAATATACCTTTAAATTCTTGAATTTTTGATGTCATGTTATCCGTTGTGGTAATTTTTATTGTGTCTCCTTTTGAACTCCAACACATCATTTTGTAATCATTATGATACTTTAATTTTGCGCAGTTAATTTTTTCAAGCCTCTTTCTTGTATGGAAGCACAATGTTGTGTGTTCACAATTAGAATGTGAGTAGTACAAATCCAGCTGGAAAAATTTTAAAGAGTTATGTATGTGTGACTGTAGTTTTTGCTTTAAATTTCATGTGTAAAATTGCAAGATTATAGTATTTTCAACAAAATAGCACAAAGCTTTAGGGAGAAAATTAGTTTTTTTCCTACCAATTAATTTATTTAATAGAAAAGGTCACAAAATAGGCAATTGAAAATAGGTAGAATGGATTAATGGAATCCATTTCAAAAGTAATGAAATCCAATTAAAAAGTATTAGCATTGTCTTAAGTAAATTCTCTTAATAATAATTTGCAATTAATATTTTGCTGCCACCTCTAGAAAACAAAAAATATGAAATATTTACCTACCCACCCCCAAATATCCAGAAAAAATAAATCTTAAATTTTCTAATAATAACCATAGCAGTGTCTAACATTACAGGAAAACATTAAATATTGAATTCATTCAATTATGGAGATTACTGCAGACGAGTGTGACCAGAATGATGACCTCTGGAGCAACACGTATAAAAAAGCAATGCAATTTCTCTTTCTTTTTTTTTTTCAAGATTTGATTTTCATTCACATAATTTTCTTTTTTCTTTTTTTTAATCATTTTATTGGGGCTCATATAATTCATCACAATACATAGATCAATTGTGTAAAGCACACCTATACATTTGTTGCCCTCACCACTCCCAAAATTTGCTTTCCTCTTGGGTTCCC